>NW_028141251.1:0-129778 GCF_030444845.1 Prenolepis imparis
TGGGTATCAACGCAGAGTACTACGCAGACTCTGCGCGCGACAACGAGTCGTTGTCGCGCGCAGAGTCTGCGCATATCAGTAATTCGTAACGCAATTGTTTTAACCGTAATCTTGACCGATTACTAACTGCCAAAGTGTGTCTCAGTATAACGTCTTACTTGCGAGAGAGTGCTCAAGATTCTCAAGATTCTCAAGATTTCATCGATTATTTGAAGGATGGCTGATGGAAGTAAGCAGAATTACGAACAGAGGTATGATAGGATATGGGAAGATATTTTCTTCGTTTTTGTTCGCAATCGAACAACTTGTGTTCTCTGTGGTTACGAGCCGTCTGTCGTAAAAAAATACGTTCTCGAGAGACATTATATATATCAAACATTCCGGACAATATTCCAATTATACGTATCAGGAAAAAATTAAACATATTCGAGGGTTTTAAAATAAGTTTATCAGGCAGATAATAGCGTTTCTCACAAAATACATTAATTTCTAACGCCGACAATAATGATGCAAAAGCTTTAGCTGCATCATACGCTATTTCGTTCCTCATCGCGAAGCATTCCAAATCGTTTAGTGATGGTGAGTTTATAAAAAAATGTCTCGTTGAGACAGTAAAATCCTTCGACGGTAAATTGACAGTCACGAAGCTACAAGTATTTCGCTTAGTCATCAAACAATAGGACGTAGAATTACTAATATTGCGCTGTTCTATTGAAGATAAATTAAAATCTTTGTTAGCAACTTGCTCGTACTTTTCATTGTGTCTTGATGAAAGCACCGATAATCGACATGTGATCCAGTTGAGTATTTGTACTCGAATCGTCCAAAACGATTTCTCATGTGTCGAGGAGCTTTTAGATTTTGTTGCTTTGCATGACACAACTACGGGTATAGATATCTTCAGAGCTGTAGAAAAAACTCTCAATAAATTTAATGTAGATTTTACAAAATGTTCGGCTATAGTAACAGATGGTGTCAAAGCGATGACTGGCGCAAAAATTGGTTTTTTTCGGTCAAAATCAGACAACGAGATTTAAAATTTCCGATTATTCATTGCATTATTCATCAAGAAGCGTTATGCGGGAAAGCTGTTAAACTTAGTACTGCTTTGCGAACGGTAACGCAAATTGTTAATTTTATTAAAGGTGGCCATAAATTTCTTTCCCATCGAAAGTTTCAACACTTTCTCGAAGAGCATAACGCGGTTTATACCGATGTCCCTTTATATTGCGAAGTCTGCTGGCTTAGTGCCGGAAAATATTTAGAAAAATTTTTGCAATAAGAAAAGAAATCTTCCTTTTTTTGCAAGAAATATCTATTACATAATGCGACGAATTTAAATTTTTCCTAGAAGATTTAGAATTTCTCAGTGAGCTCGCTTTTATTACTGATTTGACTAATCATTTAAATATTTTAAATTTGAATCTGCAAAGAACGAATCAAATTATTTCTCAATTAGTTAGCGCCATTGATTGTTTCCGTAGACAATTATTATTATTTAAAAATCATATTGAGGCAGATAATTTATATTTCTTCCCATCTTGTCAAGTTCTTTTCGAAGAGCATGACAAAAGCTGCAATTTTCAGAAGCATCTCTATTTAATCGATTCTCTCATTAGTCAATTTAATACACGGCTTAGAGATTTTGAAATGTTCAGAAATGATCTTATTCTTCTCGAGAATCCTTTTACTGCGCAAATCGAAGAACAAAATATAGAATTGCAACAAGAACTTTGCAATTTACAATCTAATATTTCCCTTAAAACGCGACCGGAAAAAGGAATAGAAGTTTATAAAATTTTAGACGTAGCGACTTATCCGAGGCTTAGGAATTTCGGTCTTCGATTTTTTTCTATGTTTGGCTCGACTTATTTATGTGAATGTTCTTTTTCAAAAATGAAATATATAAAAACCGACAGACGCTCTTATTTGAAGGATGCATCATTATCTTCGTTGATGCGAATAAGTTCTTTAAATATTCAAATAGATATTCCTTCTGTTCTCGAATCGTACGAACGCCGTAGTCGTACAAAATTTTAATGTTCTAATTTTTCTCGTTTTTGATCGTTTTTTTATTCTTCTTTTTAAGTGGATTAGGCCTACAGGGGAAACCACTATTAAAAAAACGCGTCAACAATAGTACCTCATGGGTGATGTGGAAATCTATTGTCAAAATTATTATAAATATAAATATAATCTAATAATAAATATATATTAATATAAGTATAAAATAATAATTAATAATAAAAATAATAATTAAAAAATCGCGATTTTAAAAAAACTGAAAATATTTAGTTAAGGGGTACGGAACAGCATCGCGTTACAGATGCGCCGTCCCTGAGACAGAGCTCCGCGCGTCTTAGTTACGGTTATCGCGCCACGCGTTGCTAAGGTCTCGAGTGTGAGTGGGGGCCGCTAGGCGGTGAGCCTCGGAAATCGGCCGAAAAGTGCAAAACGTGGACAGCTCTGATCTAGAGAACCAATAGCGTCACGTATTCTACGAATCATATCATGTCTTGTCGTAGGGCGTTCGCGGTATACCAGATCTTTTACTCTTCCCCACAAATAGTAGTCGACAACAGTTAGATCCGGTGATCGTGGTGGCCAATTATGTGGGCATATTTGCCTATCCATTTATCTGGAAACATGTCGTTTAGTCGTTCACGGGCAACTCTAGATGTATGCACTGGGCACCCATCTTGCTGAAAAAACATGTTTAGGCGTAATTGTAAAGGAATATCTTCAAGTAAATGTGGAAGATTATTTTCGAGGAAATTAGCGTACCGAATACCGTTTAGATTTCCTTCAAAGAAAAACGGTCCAACAATATATTTTTCAACAATTCCGCACCAAACGTTGATTTTCCAAATATGTTGATGGTCTATTTCTCGAAACCAATGAGGATTCCCTTGTGCCCAGTAACGACAGTTCCAAGTATTTATAGAGCCGTCACTCGTAAATGTGATTTTATCAGAAAATTTTATTTTCTAATGAAAGTTTTGCGGTTGTTGGCGTATCCAGTTGCAAAATTCGAGTCTGTTTCTAAAATCGGCAATCGTCAATGCTTGATGCAGAATCATTCTGTACGAATGCAGCTTGTTTTCATGATAAATTCGCCAAATTGTACTACGACTAACCAGATTCTTGTTCTACACGCTTTAAGGATTCATGGGGATGCAATTGAGCGAATGCAAGAATTTCTGGCGTCCTTTCGTCCCTAACTTGACGTCGAATTTGTCTACCTTTATTATGATCAGGTTGAATAATACCTTTATTAGTAATTCGCTTAGACAAACGAGAAAAAACATTGTGCGAATTAGGAGTGCGATCTGGGTATCGTTCTTGCCACAACCTCGCAGCTGCTCTAAATTGACCACCACATTCACCTAAAATAAGCATCATATCTAAAGCTTCTGCGTTTGAATAGGACACGGTTGGTCAATGAGAATTTTTTTACACTATTTATTTTCTGATGAAAGTTTCGTGGTTGTTGACGTATCCAATTTTACTTTTACTCTTTACGTGGCAGAATCTGACGTAAAAAACATATCATACAGGACAAGACAAAGTATGAGTATGTATGAAATGCTTGTCACGTATTTTATATGTAAATGTTCAATACTGACAAAAGATTTGAACATAACATATTGCTGAGCTTGTCTTGTCTTATTAGAGATACAAAAACATAGCAAAGTAAAATTGGATACGTCAACAACCGCGAAACTTTCATCAGAAAATAAATAGTGTAACAAAATTCTCATTGACCAACCGTGTCCTATTCAAACGCAGAAGCTTTAGATATGATGCTTATTTTAGGTGAATATGGTGGTCAATTTAGAGCAGCTGCGAGGTTGTGGCAAGAACGATACCCAGATCGCACTCCTAATTCGCACAATGTTTTTTCTCGTTTGTCTAAGCGAATTACTAATAAAGGTATTATTCAACCTGATCATAATAAAGGTAGACAAATTCGACGTCAAGTTAGGGACGAAAGGACGCCAGAAATTCTTGCATTCGCTCAATTGCATCCTCATGAATCCTTAAAGCGTGTAGAACAAGAATCTGGTGTTAGTCGTAGTACAATTTGGCGAATTTATCATGAAAACAAGCTGCATTTGTACAGAATGACTCTGCATCAAGCATTGACGATTGCCGATTTTAGAAACAGACTCGAATTTTGCAACTGGATACGCCAACAACCGCGAAACTTTCATTAGAAAATAAAATTTTCTGATAAAAGCACATTTACGAGTGACGGCTCTGTAAATACTTGGAACTGTCGTTACTGGGCACAAGGGAATCCTCATTAGTTTCGAGAAATAGACCATCAACATATTTGGAAAATCAACGTTTGATGCGGAATTGTTGAAAAACATATTGTTGGACCGTTTTTCTTTGAAGGATGAATCTAAACGGTATTCGGTACGCTAATTTCCTCGAAAATGATCTTCCATCTTTACTTGACGATATTCCTCTACAATTACGCCTAAACATGTTTTTTCAGCAAGATGGGTGCCCAGCGCATACATCTAGAGTTGCCCGTGAACGACTAAACGACATGTTTCCAGATAAATGGATAGGCAAATATGCCCACATAATTGGTCACCACGATCACCGGATCTAACTGTTCTCGACTACTATTTGTGGGGAAGAGTAAAAGATCTGGTATACCGCGAACGCCCTACGACAAGACATGATATGATTCATAGAATACGTGACGCTATTGGTTCTCTAGATGCTGATGAAATTTTGCTACAAATGATTTCGAAAAGAGAGTACTTAATTGCATTCAAGCAAACGGTGGACATTTCGAACATCAGACCTAATCACATCTAGCCATATCAGCGCACGCACACACCCACTCATCCACACACACCCACACACCCCCCCACCCCCCCCCCACACACACAAACACACGGGATCTGATATCTGCCACGTCCTCGTCGTAGATCCCGGGTTATGCCGAGAGCAGATAATGCAAAAACGTTATTTTTGCCAACACACATTTTGAAGGTTGTTTGAAGGACATAAATGACATTTTTCGAAAAAATGTTTCGTATAAAAGTTTCATATTTTTTCGCATAGAATCCGAATCTGCAATAAAAATACCATGTTTCATTAAAAAAAATGCATTTCCAGTCTGAATCGCCTATTTCCGGCCGGAACCAGAAGTTGAAAATATCACCATTCGATCGAGCGCACCCGATTTATAAAGAAAATGTTTTTACTTTTTTGAAATAACCACTTCTCTAGTTTTTAAATGGGTGGTACGGGTGGTCTGAAATACCCTGTATATACATATTCTAATTCTAAATACTTAAATACTAAAAAAAATAACTCTGAACCGAAATCGTAACCGCAAAAAACCCTAATTAAAACGGTTCTGGTTCTTTTCTGCACCCAAGAAACCGAAACTGAAACCGTAACCGTTATTGATTGTCTTATTGGACCGTAACCATGACCGGACCGAAATTTCGTTTCGGTCCGGGTCCCTGCTTCATTCATTCTGCATATTGCATTCATCAGAAACCTTGGTTCACAGTGCAGGTAGATTTGTAGATCGTCCGCATAAAAGTTATACTTGCAGTGGTTGAGCACAAGTCCAAAGTCAGATAGAGCACGAAAAGCAAGGGTCCCAAGACTGAACCCTGCGGTACTCCTGTTTTGACGAGTAATCCAGCAAAGCAGGTGTTCCTTGCACGATCCTTGACAACCTGTGTCCTCCCCACCAAGTAAGAATAAACCCATCTCATAGCTCCATTCGAGAAGTTCAGTTTCTTCAGTTTTTTGATTAACAGAAGGTTGTTAGTCTGTCAAAAGCTTTAGAGAAATCGAAGAGTACAGATACAGAGATCATTCTTTTATCCGCAGCCTGTCTCACATCATCGATCATTCTGATCAGGCATGTTTGAACTGAATGATTGTTTCTGTAGGCAAACTGGTACTGGTCAAAAAGATTTGAGTCCTCTAGAAATTTTTGAATCTGCTCACAAACCACTCTCTCCAAGGCCTTAGCTAGTACAGGCAAAATTGAAATAGGTCTGTCATCCTGAACTGTCATAGGGCTCCTGATCTTGGGGACAGGACAGACAATGGCTGTTTTCCATTGTATCGGAAATACTCCACTAACAAGAGAGAAGTTAAACAGGTGTTCAAGGATCGGCAACAGATGGTGAATGGAGTACCTCAGCAACACTAGTGAGACTCCATCCGCACCAACAGCATTTGATTTTATCTTGGAGATCACTCTTGCTATAGATGTTGCATATCCCCAGTGGAAATTTTCTTCATTAAAAGATCTCGATAACATATCATCTATGGATAGTCCTTGATCAATGACCGACTGATCCGCGCTGAGGGAGAAGAATTCGCTGAGTTCATCGACAGAATGTAAAAGGCCTCCTCCTCCTTTTCTGGTTTTGATAAGTCCAAGATGCCTAAGTTCCCTCCAGATCTCATTTACACTACCAACCCGATTGGAAGTGTTTGTAAAATATCTGCTCTTCGCTCTGCGTACAAGAATCTGCGCCTCATTTCGCAAGACTTTGTATTCTTCATAGACACGATTTGTACCTACGCCATAGACGCATTTGTACCTACGCCAAGCTCTTCTCGCTAGGTCCCTGTCGCGCATGGCTAAATGTATGTCCTCTGTTAACCAGGGAGCAGGCAGATTTTTGAAGAGGCGAGTTCGCAGAGGAACACGAGAGTTGAAAATCTCCATTAACTTAGTATTGAAGATCTCCATTATCTCATCCATGTTATTTGATGTCAGAAGGTCAATCCAATTTATGCTCTCAATTGCTGACCGGAACGCAACACCATCAAATCCACTCCAATCTCTAAAGGAAACACGCCTGCTTTTTCTACGTTGAATCTTGATTCTGTATGTGACGTATATCAAATCGTGCGCAGAAAGAAACGCCATATCGTGTTGACCATATTCCATTAACTTGTCCTTATCATTTATTACACATAGACCCAATAGTGTGCTCGAACGTTTCAGATGGTGGTTAGGTTCATATGGAACCAGATGTAGGCCTAACTCAGAAGTAAAAGTAAGTAGCTGTTGACTATCAAAAGAGATTTGGGTCATGTCCGCATTGAAGTCCCCAAAAATAGCTGCATGCCGGTATCCCATCTGAAGCTCAGAGTATCTCTGAAAAAACTCGTTCAAGTATCCCGTGTTAGGAGGACGATATACAACTTGAGCTCACTGATCCTCTCGTAGATCCTACTCCTCAGTGTCACTTGTAAAATCCCGGTGGCATCCGGGCCAATAGTGTCACGGCATCAAAGGACACGGTTCTATACGCCGCGATAACCCTGATAGCTATAGAACGCTGTATTCTACGTAGAGGTCGAACGATCTTGTCTGATGATGTTGCAAACGTTCTTCCCCAAATAGGCGCAGCGTACATGACGACCGAAGTCAGCACACTGGCATATAACTGGCGTTTTCTTTCATCGGGACCTCTTAAATTAGGCATTTACCTATTTAACGCTCTGGCTACTGTAGGAGTTTAGAGCGAAGCGCCCTGCACGGTGACATAAATATTGTTGGACGAGCGAACACGCTGACGATCCGTGATGTTTTCGAATTCCGAAGCGAGCATCGCGGAAGGTCGGAGCAATCGTTGCGGCAGTCGTTCTTGAGACATTGTTGATACCGGTCATACTGACGCGAATATGCTGTATACTGTGAACCGTTCTCTAAATAAAGTATCTTTGGCTTTTACTCTGAGCGTTGCTTCGCAATCCGGTCTTCCTGATCCCGCGTAAATAATTAAGTCTTCCGCGTAGCAAAAAACATAAATTAAAGTAAAATAAGTAGAGGCTGTGACAGGGCTCTACAACTTTGGGGGCTCAGCCGGGATAGATTATGTGCGAAGTGGCGCGAGTGAAAGCAAACGAATAACAAACGGTTCGAGAATTTCGGTGATCGGGAGCGATGTGCGTGTCGCGAAACGAATGCTGTTACGAAATACAGAGCAACACGAAGGATGACGCGACGGCATGTTGAGATGATAAGACGAGAACGATGAAAGATTTGAATTGCGACGATTACGAATACATTGGTGCGACACGAAGACGACGCGATCGCCATCGAGTGTAATACGACAAAGACGAAGGACGATTTTACGTACATTGGTGCGACGCGAAGACGACGCGATCGCTATCGAGTGTAATACGACGAAGACGAAAGACGATTTTACGTACATCGGTGCGACGCGAGGACGACGCGATCGCCATCGGGTGTAATAAGACGTATAATACGGCGAGAACGGCATAATACGACGAGCAATGGACAGAACCGACCCGAAGACGTTCAGTGCGGTTATGCTCAAGGAAGCCCTAAAACGAAGAGGGTTGAGCACCGCGGGAACAAAGGCCGAACTTATAAACCGGCTAACGAATGACGATCCGAGTGGCGGATGGATGCAGACGATGAGTGCGAGGGTCGAGGAGACGGTAAACCTTGCGAGCGGGAACGACGATGGTGCCCATGGAAGATCGTCTTACGAAAACGAAGAAATGCGACAATCACGGGAAGAGTTGGACGATCAGCGGGAACCGCAGCTTAACCGACGAGAAATAGAAATCTATCGAAGAGAAAAGGAGCTAGCTGAACGAGAACTTGCATTAGCGCGACGCGAGATTGAGTTGCTGCGCCTGATGCAGAGTGGCGGCGCAAACGTGCTTACAGGAGCGTCAAGTAGAGATACGCCCGGTAATAATCGAACGCCTAGAGGAGCATCGAGCATGAATCGACGATCGGTCGACGAGGAAGACGATTTTCTCATAAGGCCAACGAGAGTAAATGTTAATGCCGTGGCGGATCTACTGAGTCACTTCAATGGTGATGCTGAAATTTTCGAGACGTGGGAAAAGCAGGTGAAGTTCCTGAGAGCTGCGTACAGATTGAACGATGAGCTAACGAAAATTTTAATCGGCATGAGACTAAAAGGACGCGCGTCGGAATGGTTCCATTCAAAGCCAGAGTATATCGAGATGACGCCCGATGCGATACTCGACGGATTGCGGGGTATGTTTTACCACCGACCAAACAAAATAATAATGAGGCGACGCTTCGAGGAGCGGAGTTGGAAGAAAAGTGAAACGTTCTACGATTATGTGCACGAGAAGACGATAATGGCCAACCGCATTGACATTCCAAATGACGAGATCCTGAGATACATTGTCGACGGTATCCCAGATCCAAATTTGCGCGACTTGGCGCGGGTTTACGACGATGGACGGAATTCTGCAAGCCTTCGAAGAAATATCGCTAAAAGACAGAGTGTATCTAGCGTCGGCGGCGAGCACGAGGGACGGCGACAGTGGAAAGCGTAAGAACGACAAGGGCAGTAAGAGTGCTGTGTGTGAGAAGGGCATGTCGAGCGATGGAAGAGACCGCGGTATAGCGAGACGTTGTTTCAGTTGCGGATCGAAGGATCATGTAAGCTCGAATTGTCCAACGAGGGAAAAAGGTGTCAAATGTTTCGGGTGCAACGGGTACGGGCACATAGCGTCGAAATGTCCGAATAGAAACGAGACGAAAAATAGCTGCGCGATTGTTCAGTCGTATCGACAAAAACGACTTAAGAATGTGTTAGTTAATGACGTTGCGATGGAAGCGATTATAGATTCGGGTAGCGATATCACCATAATGCGCGAGGACGAATATGTCAAATTAGGATCTCCGCGATTTGAGCTAGAAGCGATGCCATTCCGGGGAATAGGCACGGAAGAAAATGTTGCGAACGGAGGATTTTACGCGAGGCTAACGGTCGACAGGAATTGCTACGAAATTCCGATCTATGTTGTTGCTGATAATTTGACGAAGTATAAATTATTGATCGGTAACGATTTTCTCGACACCGTTAATGTGAATTTGGAGCGCGGAAACTCTACTATCGTAAAACCGGCGGACTATGCTAACGACGGACGTGAGTTCGCGGAGATTTGTCAAATAAACATAATTTCTGACCGAGAGTCACATGTCGCAGACGTGTCACATCTACGTAGCGCCGAACACAGACGAATTGTACAGTCGCTAATAAGTAATTATAAGCCGAATCAGACTCGCGAGATAGGTATTGAAATGAAACTCGTGTTGAAAGATGACGAACCGGTCTATCTTAGGCCAAGAAGATTAGGAGTGGCCGAGCGAACTGAGGTGAACGCGCAGATAGACGAGTGGTTGAAAAACGGTATTGTGCGACCGTCCGTATCCGATTATGCAAGTCCGGTAGTACTGGCGAAGAAGAGAGATGGCACAAATAGACTTTGCGTTGATTATCGATTACTTAACAAGAAGATTATTAAAGACCGGTATCCCTTGCCGTTGATCGAGGATCAACTTGATGCATTACAAGGCGCGAGGATATTTAGCACGCTTGACTTGAAGAACGGTTTCTTTCACGTGAAAATGGATAAACCCAGCATGAAATACACTGCGTTTATAGTTCCGGACGGGCATTATGAATTCCTCAGAGTACCATTCGGACTCTGTAATTCTCCCGCTGTTTTTCAGAAATTTGTGAATGCCGTGTTCAGAGATCTTATTCGCGACAAGGTCGTATTAGTTTATATGGACGACTTGATAATACCTTCGATCGACTTCGAGTCAGCGTTAAGGAAATTAAAACGCGTGTTAGATGTGGCCAGTCAGCACGGTTTGATAATCAACTGGAAAAAGTGCAATCTCTTGCGTACGAGTGTCGAATATTTGGGGCACATTGTTGAGGGCGGTAAGATTCGTCCGTCGGAGCACAAAACCGAAGCCGTGAAAAAATTCCCGATGCCTACGAGCGTACGACAGGTCCAATCGTTTCTGGGTCTGACAGGATATTTCCGAAAATTTGTACCGGGTTATTCTACAATTGCGCGACCGTTGACGAATTTACTGAGGGCCGCGGCGACGTTTAGATTCGAAAAGGAAGAAAAAGACGCATTCGAGCAGTTGAAACTGATACTAATAAATAAGCCCGTGTTAAGCTTATATAAAGTAGATGCGGAAATCGAGCTGCATACCGATGCTTCGATGCACGGGTACGGTGCGATTTTATTGCAACGCGATAGTGAGGATCATGCGATGCATCCGATATACTATGCGAGCGGAAAAACGACCCCGGCAGAAGAGAAGTATCCGAGTTATGAGCTTGAGGTTCTCGCGATAATTAAGGCGCTGAAGAAATTTAGAGTGTACCTGCTCGGTATAAATTTTAAGATCGTCACCGATTGCCGCGCATTCACTCAGACAATGTCGAAGAAAGATTTATGTATACGCGTTGCCAGATGGGCACTTTTGTTAGAAGAATTTCATTATGAAATTGAACATCGCCCAGGTAGAAGTATGTGTCACGTCGATGCTTTAAGTAGGAACCCGCTGCCTGTTTGTCTACTTTTAGAAGAAAGCGATGGTGGGCTTACGGCGAGATTAAAGAAGGCGCAACATGATGACGTCGATACGAAGAGGACCATACAGCTAACGAATGAGGGACAAACACACGGATACGTTGTTCGCGGAGGATTGTTATTTAAAGAAGTGGACAACGATATTCGGCTTGTTGTTCCGAAAGTAATGTGCTCGCAGATAATCAGAAGAGCTCACGAGAAAGGGCATTTTTCTGTCGCCAAAACGGAAGCAATTGTCAAGAGAGATTACTATATTCAGAATCTAAGGCCAAAGGTCGAGAAGATCGTACACAATTGCATCAACTGTATATTAGCCGAAAAGAAACAGGGAAGACAGGAGGGCTTTCTCTTCCCGATTGACAAAGGTGAGGTCCCGCTCGACACTTTCCATGTCGACCATTTAGGACCGTTAGCGACGACGAGGAAGAGTTACAAATATATATTCGTGGTGACGGATAGTTTTTGCAAATTCACGTGGCTTTACGCGACAAAGTCCACAGCCACAGCAGAGGTACTTAATTCCCTTAGGAAACAAGCGACAATATTCGGGAATCCAAGGCGGATCATTTCGGATCGAGGCACGGCCTTCACATCGGGAGCATTTGAGGAGTACTGTAAGAGCGAGGGCATCCAACATGTTTTGACAACAACGGGAGTCCCGAGAGCAAATGGACAAGTGGAGCGTATAAATCGAACGCTTATACCGCTGCTGACGAAATTAGCAGCGCCCAAGCCAGAAGAATGGCATAAGTATTTGAGGAGTGCACAACAGTATTTGAATGTTACAGTACATCGAAGTATAGCCACGACACCGTTCCATCTGTTGTTCGGAACACACGCACGATCGCGCGAGGACGATAACGTACGAGAATTGCTCGAGAAAGAGTGGACAGCTTCATTTCAGGAAGGTCGCGATGAACTACGCGTGCAAGCAGTACAAAATATCGCAAAAATCCAAGGAGAGAATAAGCGGGGATTCGATAAAAAACGAAAAGAGGCCCACCTCTACCGCGAAGGCGATTTGGTAGCAGTGAAGCGTACACAGCAGGCTCCTGGATTCAAATTTGCCTCGAAGTACTTTGGACCTTACGAGGTGACGAGAGTCTTGCGTAACAATCGCTACCTCGTGCATAAAGTTGGAGAGCAGGAAGGACCTCGGCAGACGTCTACGACGGCCGACTTCATGAAACCATGGATAACCGAAGAAAGCGATTTCGAAGCCGAAAAAAAAGATGACGTGCTGGAAAGCGAAGATGACGAAGACATTCGAGGGCGAATGTCAATGTAGAATGGCCGAATGTAGGAGTTTAGAGCGAAGCGCCCTGCACGGTGACATAAATATTGTTGGACGAGCGAACACGCTGACGATCCGTGATGTTTTCGAATTCCGAAGCGAGCATCGCGGAAGGTCGGAGCAATCGTTGCGGCAGTCGTTCTTGAGACATTGTTGATACCGGTCATACTGACGCGAATATGCTGTATACTGTGAACCGTTCTCTAAATAAAGTATCTTTGGCTTTTACTCTGAGCGTTGCTTCGCAATCCGGTCTTCCTGATCCCGCGTAAATAATTAAGTCTTCCGCGTAGCAAAAAACATAAATTAAAGTAAAATAAGTAGAGGCTGTGACAGGGCTCTACACTACTTTTACTACCTTATTCTCAATGTGTTCCATGTGATGTTTAAAACTCCATTGACTATCTATCATGACCACCTACTTTAATCACGGGCATATTTAACGGCTTCTTCTTACAAAAGAGGATAGCCTCTGTTTTGGCTTCCGCGACCGTAAGCCCTAGTTTTGTTATATGCCTCGTTATTCTAGCCACCATAATGTTTGTGTTGATGATCATATCAAACAACCTATCAGACTCGGAGATGAGGAGGGTGTCGTCAGCGTAACACACTATACGACAACCCTCCTCCATCCTAATTCCCAATACTGAGTCGAAAACCAGGTTCCACAGGAGTGGTCCTAGGACCGACCCCTGTGGCACCCCAGCTCTCACCTCTCTTTCAGAAACCCGTCCGTTAAGTTCCTTAAATTGAATATACCGCGACGAAAGATAGCTATTAATTATCCTGCAAAGATATGAAGGCATACCTTTATCTATCCATAACCTTTAAAATTACGCGCCAAGGCATAGAATTAAAGGCGTTCGCAATGTCTAATCCGACTTTCTAGCAATTTTAACGGGGCCCTTAGGGATCAGTACGAGTACCGCCCTCTTCCAAGATCTCGGGAAGATCCCCTTTTTAAGACAGAGCGTGAAAATGTTAACCAGATGCCCCAGGACCGCGTATGGGACCTTTTTCCATACTGTGGCTTTAATATTATCGGGCCCAGGAGCCGCATTCCTTGCCGGTCTTTTTTTAACAAATTCACGCACTTCAATAACATCAACGCTGAATTCTTCCCAGTCAACCACCGGAATAGCAACATCCCTATGGACGATTACCGGAAAAAGAGAGTCCAACAATTTCCCCAGGATGTCAGCCTCTAAAGTCTCAGAAAGAGTTGGACTGACTCTACGGAGCTTGCTCATAACGAGCTTGTATGGCAAGCCCCACGGGTCCCTATCTATGCTAGCTAACAGCTCCTTCCACGAGTTATTCTTGGCCCTTTTTATTGCCACCCTAAGTTCCTTCTTCGCGCGTTTGTACTCTCTCCATTTTGAGAGCACAAGATCCGCGGCCTCTCTCTTCCGCTTACTTCTGGTCCAGAGTCTTCTGAACCTAACCGCCGCATTACGGAGCCCTGAGATCTCCTCCGACCACCAATATACCTGACGTTTCGCGTTAAACGAAACTTTAGGCGCCGAGACATTGCATGCATTATTCATGACTTGTATAAGCCATTTTATATAAAGCTCTGGATCTTCTAAGGTTGGCTCCTGAATTTCAGCATTTGCTAGCAGGTCTAGAGTCTCACTGAATAAGCCTACATCCATTTTTTTGAAATTCCACCTTTTGATGAAGGATGTTGGAAAGTCTCTAATAAATCGCGAGCCTTTAAGTTCTATTTCGATATATTGGTGGTCGGAGAGAGATTCGACTTGCTCCAAAACCGTCCAACCCAACACGTCATTAATCAGGTCAGGGGTAGTCCAGGTGAGATCCACCACCGAGGATCCCTGAGGTCTAACGCATGTAGGAAAGGCATGCGAAGGACCAAAGGTCCAGGGAAGGAAAGACTCCCATACCTCTGTAGAGGAAGAGGAGTATCTTTGGAAGGGAAGTCGGCAAGTAGAACTCAAAGAGTTCTCAATATGTCTGAGCAGAGTAGCGTCGGAGGAGAGTCTCTCAGCCTCAGCCTGCTCAAAGGTGTCGACTAAAGGAAGCCTGAGGAAGGAAGCCGCGCAAAGACGCCGGACAAGGGTAATGACTCGGGCAAAGGAGAGGGAAATAATCTTCTCCAAAAAGAGAGGGTTGAAAGAACCTGAGGAAGAAGAAGAGGCGGACACCGAGATGGACACGGTTAGCCAACATAGCGAAGGGGAAGGCACACGAGTGAGGCCTGTCACAGGGACTGTTCCCTATAACAAAGGCTTCCCTGCCCTTGGCCTAAAATCACATATGCAGCGTGGGCAGAATCAAGAGGGAAAGGAAGAGGAGGAGAAGGAACTACCTCTGCCTCTGATAGAACCAAATAGGGGACCTGGCCGTCCAGAAGAAACCGGGGAATACCGGAAACTAAAGGAAAGAAAGGCCAGGGAAGAAAAAGAGGAGAAAGCACGCTGCGAAAAGGAGGTACTGGACCCCCGATATAAAAGCCTACTCAAGGAAGGTCATACGCAGAGTTCCTTGAAATGATACGGGAAAAGGGGGAGGAATATCAAGAGACGTCTATCCAAGACCTGGAAGCTGTGGCGTCAGAGAGGGCACTGGACATATACAAGGTAGCTGTCTGGTCCAAACAGATGAAGGGCGCTTATATTAAACAAGCTAAAGAGGCGGCCGCGGATATGTGTGCCGCGGCCACGACGCTGGCTATAAGGGCCCAGAATCCAAAAGAGGTACCCATGGAAAGGCAATTGGAAGAGTTGCGCCAACATATTCACCAACTAATGTGGGAAAAGCAACAACTCACGCAGAAGTTGGAACAACTCACCAAAAGAAAGGCCAATACAAAAACACTCCATCCGATGGAAAGAGAGGAGAAAGTGAAAGGACCGCTCAGCGCAGAAAATAAAAGCGCAAGAACAAGGACAAAGGAGTGGGTTGAGGGAACCTCACTTCCACCCGAAGGTGGGGAGATCCCATCAACCCTAAAGGATGCTGGAGAAACTCCTCTTCTGCCTTTCGGCAGGGGAGCCTCTCCAACGGAGGATAGTGAGATGAGGGGGATCTCACCTTCACCCCATGGTGAGGAGATCCCGAACATCTCGGGGATTGCAGGAAGGGTAAGGGAGGAACTGGGGGTGGAGGAGATGGAGATCTCGAAGGATGAGGTCTTCCGGCCTCTCTCCACCCTCAATAAAGTAAATCCCCCTCCCCCCTCGACGCAGGAAAAGAGGGACCGTTTCCCCACCAAAGCGGGAATGTTGCGTGTCTCCAGAGGAGGCATGGAATATACTATCCCGCAAGGTAGCAAGGAAGAGGAGAATAAGGAGAAGGAAAAACAAATGGCATTAATTGCCATGCTAGAGGGTATAGTAGTAAGGGAGCTCGACAAGAGACTCGGGTGCCCGATTCCCACCTATGGGCAAACCCTGAAGGAAAAAAGGGAGGCAAAGCAGCACCAAACACTGCAACAACAACAGCAGTTGCAGAAGGTGCTGCCAATAAAGGCCAAACAAACGGCCCCAGTAGAAAATAGAGGGGTAATGAAACCCAAACCGGTAGTTAGGGGGGTCGAAACGTTGCACAAGGCAGTAAAAATACTGCCGGCAACAACATTAAACCCACCCGCCCGGCCGGCAACAAAGAGAATCCCCAAACAAGGGATAACGAAAGAAACGGAGGAAAAAGAAAAGCTGCTTCCCCAAAAGAAAAACAAGGAGAACAGACAAGAGAAGAAAGTGGAGGGGCCCCACAAATCAAACCCCCAAGCCACAAAAAAGAAGGAGGAGCCACAGAAAGACACCACTTCATGGACGGAAGTGGTGTCTAAAAAGGCCAAAAAGGGCAAGGCAACAGTGGCGGCTGTAAAAGAGGCGGCAGCTAAAAGTACAGCCCCTAATAAGAAGCAGGCTGCCAACCCAACCCTAAAGCCGGCAGACCAAAAGCGACCACTTGTGAAGAGAAGGGAACCGAGAACGGCCGCCGTTACGGTGACGTGCCCTCCCGGAACATACGAGAAAACTCTCCGGGAGGCGCGTCAAAAAGTAGATGTAAAGGGCCTGGGCATAGAGGGGGCCAAAATAAAAAGAGGCATAACGGGCTCCTATATATTTGAAATCCCGGGGGCGAACAGTCAGGAAAAAGCCGATAAGTTTGCCCTCGGGATGAAGAAGGCCCTCGCGGGCAAAGAGGGAGTCCGGGTGCAGCGCCCAACAAAGATGGCGGAACTCAGGCTCCGGGGGCTTGATGAATCGATACAAGCCCCCGAAGTCGTAGAAGCAGTTGCCTCAGCCGGCAACTGTGCAGAGGAGGAGATCCACCTGGGGGAAATTAGAAAAAAACCTCAGGTGGAATGGGAATAGTTTGGGTTCGCTGCCCCTTAAAGGCAGCGAACCAAATTATGAAGACGGCCCAGGTAAAGATTGGATGGGCACTCGCGCGCGCAGAATTGCTAGAGGAGCGGCCCCTCCAGTGCTACAAATGCCTGTAAGGGGGCATGTGCGAGCGCGGTGCCCCAACTACACAGACCGCAGCGGTAGCATCTACCGCTGCGGTAAAGAGGGCCATACAGCCAGAAATTGTGAGGCTGAAATCCAGTGCCCGGTGTGCACAGACAGAGGGCTGCCTGCCAATCATAGGACGGGCAGCAAGGCGTGCACACCGGTGCAAAAAGGGAGGAAGGGGGTTCCGCTGAACAAAGCAGTGGACCACCCTCTCCCAAAGCCGCGATCGCCCGTTAAGAAAACGGGAAAGGGGAAGAAACCCGAACAACAAGAGGAAATCCCGCCCCTTATCGACCTCGATGTCGTGACAGAGGAGCCCAAAGAACAAAGGGCTCCATGGACAAGGGGGGAAAGAGAGGAGGAGGAGAAGATCCCGGAAGGAGGCGCTAAAAGACAGCGCCTCCGAAGGAATATAATGGATGAGGATCCCGCCACCATGGAGGTGGCGGGACCCGAGTATGAGAAAACAGTCGAGGATGGTCTGTAAAATTTTACAGGCTAATCTCAACCATGCCAGGGGAGCTCAAGACCTCTTCGCCCAAAATATGGCGGAGAGGAACTGTGGTGGGGATCGTAGCCGAGCCGTACCGCGTGCCTGAAAATAATTGGGCAAGCAGCGCGGACGGCCTGGCTGCGATTACCCGTAGGAACGCGTCAAACTCCCCCCCGATGGAGTTCTTACAGTCGGGGGAAGGTTACGTCATTGTCCAATGGGGGCCCGTCGTCGTAGTGGGCGTGTACATCTCGCCGAGTCTCAGCAAAGGAGACTTCCGCAGGAGGTTGCACGTCCTAGAGAGGCAGCTGAGGGCTCGCCGCCCCGCCCCGACAGTGGTCGCGGGGGACTTCAACGCAAAATCTGGCGTTTGAGGTTCCCCGCGCACGGACTGGCGGGGTCGCGAGCTACTGGATTGGGCGGCGCAGTGTGGCCTCGTCCCCTGTAATAGGGGGAATGAGGCCACATGTGTAAGGCGGCAGGGCAAGTCAATTGTAGATCTTACTTGGACGACCCGCCCTGCTGCAAAGCTGTTACATGGGTGGAGGGTGTTGACGGAGATTGAAACTCTGACCACAGATATATAGAGTTCTCCGTCAATGCCTTCCCCCGAGAAGTGGTGGAGCGCCGCCGATTGAGAGAAGCTGTCTCTCGCAGATGGGCCCTCAAGAAAATGGACCAGGACGCGTTCCTGGCCGCAATTGAGGCTTCCCTGATGGTTCAAGGAGGGGAAATTAGGGGGGACCTGGAAGAACAAAGGGCGTGGCTGCTCAGGATCATAAATGAAGTTTGTGATGCAGCCATGCCCAGGGTAAAGAATAGGTCCCCCTGAAAAGCATATTGTGGTCGTAGGAAATCGCCGAAGCGAGGCGATCCTCCGACCATGCAAGGAGAAACGTGCAAAGGAGGAAGAGGCTCGAGCGGATAGACCCCGAGGGTTATCAGGACGCGTGGGATGCGTACAAAGAAAGACGCGATACCCTGCGCGTTCTGATCAGGAAAGCCAAGGCGGGAGCCTGGGAGGAATTGCTCTCCTCCCTGGACGAGGATCCGTGGGAGCGCCCTTACCGCATAGTCTTAAACAAACTCAGAGGTGGGGGGCCCCCCATAACGGAAACTTTAGACCCTCAATTTATTGGCCAAGTCGTAAGCACCCTGTTCCCGCTGGAGGAGGGAAACACAAACCCGATTCCGGCGCGGGACTGGATGTGGAACGAGGCGGCCATGGGGGTCACGGGAGGAGAGCTTCAGAAAGCCATCGGGAAGATCAAGATCGGAAAAGCTCCAGGTCCCGATGGCATACATGGAAAAGCCTGGGCTCTCGCCTACCGGGGTCTGGCAGAGCCCATGCGGAGGTTGTATAATGAATGCTTCCGCATGGGCTCCCACGAGAGTGGAAGGAGGTGCATATAGTCCTCCTTCCCAAAGAGGGCAAACCGAGGGATGTGCCCTCGGCGTATAGGCCAATTGCCTAATAGACGAGGCGGGTAAGATCCTTGAAAGGATCATCGTCGACCGCCTCGTCTACCATTTGTCCCGAAATGGTCCCAATTTAAGCGATGGGCAATACGGCTTCCGCGTCGGGCGATCCACCGTGGACGCGATACTGCGGGTCCGCTCGATTGCGGGGGCCGTTGCGGAGGAAGGCGGGGTGTTGTTGGCAGTTTCGTTGGACATTTCCAACGCCTTCAACACCCTGCCATGGCACCGGATCGGGGAGGCCCTGGAATATCACAGGGTTCCCCCGTATCTGGTGTCGATTTTGAGGGACTATTTCAGGGACAGGCAATTGGCCTATACAGACAGAAACGCCGAAGAACAAAGACGTCGTATGTCGTGCGGGGTTCCACAGGGGTCAGTGTTAGGACCCATAATGTGGAACCTGGCATACGACGTCGTTCTTCGGACTGCCCTACCCCCTGGCTGTCACGCGGTGTGTTATGCCGATGACACACTGGTGATGGCTGGGGGGAACTCGTGGGAAGACGCTATCGCTCGAGCCAACTTTGCGGTGAACCGCGTCGTGCGACACATTCGTCAGATGGGGCTTAAGGTGGCGCCCCAGAAAACTGAGTCTTTCTTCACGACGGCTCTCATGGGGCGCCACCAGAAGCCCGCATCACAGTGGAGGACACTACCATAGAGGTGGGGGCCCATATGAGGTACTTGGGCCTCCACCTCGATGGCAAGTGGACGTTCCGCGAGCACTTCCGCCAAATATCCCCCAGGGTGGAGAAGGCAGCAATGGTGCTGCAACGCCTGCTGCCAAACCTTGGGGGACCGGGCGGAGGTGTTCGCCGACTGTACGCCGGAACAATTCATTCCATGCTCCTGTACGGAGCCCCGGTATGGGAGGAGAGTCTGGGGGCCGCTCGCGGTGCAAAAAATGCCTTAAGGCAATTGCAAAAGCGGGTGGCCAACAGAATATGCCGGGGTTACCGGACAGTGAGCTGGACGGCTGTGGGGGTACTAGCAGGAGTACCCCCAGTGGAGATGCTCGCCCGCATGTACGCAGATGTGTACAAGCGTACAAGAGAATATCAGCGGGCGGGCGTCCCAATAACGGAGGGCCTCCGGCGTACGGTGAGAGTCCACGCCCGACGGGCGCTGATCCAAAGGTGGAAGGACAGCCTCATGGATCCGAGGCTGCCGGGTCAGCGCACCGTCTGGGCCATACGGCCCTGTCTAGAAGAATGGCTGGACAGGGCCAAAGGTGGGGTGTCCTACCATATGACCCAGGTGCTCACGGGCCATGGATGCTTCGGTGAGTACCTGGGTCGGATAGGAAAGGAGCGCACGACGCGGTGCTGGCACTGCGGCCACGGGTGCGATACCGCCCAGCACACACTGGAGGAGTGTGGTGCCTGGGCGGAAGAAAGAGAGGAACTCGTGGCCGCAGTGGGAGGAGATCTGTCATTGCCCTCAGTAGTGAGGGCCTCACGAGAAATGGGGGCGCGGGTACGTCGGTCTCGCTTAGGCGGGGCCGGCGCGGTCGCGCCCCCAAATGGGCAACCTTCCTGGTTGTGGCCAAATCCTAATTCCCAAGGGAGCGGAGGGAGCCGCAATCGGGTTGGCCGGGGGGAGGGGTCGCGCGCCTGTGGTGGTCGCGCACTGCCCGGCCGCATGGGGCGCGGCCTTCCCTCTCTTAGTCGTAGATGCGGCGGGAGCGCCCTCTCACCGGAAGCCGAGAGGCACCGGTGGGAGGGCGCAAACGCCGTAGAGAGGGTCCTTCTCCTTCTGAGAGGGCCCCCTGGTGAGGGCCTCCGGGGCTGCATGCCGAATACGCTATATCCCTTAGGGAGGGGAAGTGAGCACCACTCCGGAGGCGGGGGGTGGCGGCTCGAGCGGGATACTCGAGCCGTGACCCCGCCCCCCAAACTTTTTGGGAGGGCGTGGCGTGGGGTCGGTGTCGCCATGCGCCGCAACCGCGAACAATCCACACGATGCGTGGAGGGAGAGTGTCGTCCCCTTCAGGGGCGACGCTCTCCCCGAGAAGGAAAAAAGGCGGGGGGGCGGCGAGTCGGCATGGGATACCAGCATCCTCGCCGTCCCTCACCTAACGCCCGAGTAGGACACCCGCTGTGGTTTTAGTGCGGTAGGTCTTGGTCCCCCTGACTGATCCATTCGTGGATCGGCCAAGGGGTACAAGGAGTCCCACATAACCCTCCCCTACCCGGGGGGTGAGTGGTACCATGAGGTTTCCACAACGATATAAAAAAAAAAGTCTAACGCATGTAAAGCCTGTTCCTGTAGTAAGTAATCTCAAATCTAGCGTAGCTGCGAATCTTTCCAATAGTCACCCCTTCTATCGGTATTTGCAGAACCCCAGAACACGGATTTAGCACTAAAATCTCCGCATACTAGTATAGGGCCGGTTAACCTGCCTACCATGTCACCTAAATCTTCCAAGAAATTTATATATCTTGCAATGCTAACGTTAGGTGAAATATAATATACACAAAACTACATTTACGTTACCATATTTAACAGCAACCAAGTTATTTTTGCTATGTGTTAACCTACATATAGAGTTTCCCGGACTATCCGGTCTCCAGAGGATAGCAGCCGCCCCCCATTGACCATCACCTTGTCGTGGTGGGGGGGCTCACCCATCCCGCTGGAGGGATGGGTGCTAAGAGTGGTCGGTACCCCAGTTACTGGGGTACAACCGCTCCCCAGCCTTTGGGCTAAGAAGCTCCCTCCGGGCTAAGAAGCCTCTCATTCCGGGGGGACGAGGCCCACTTCCCTGCAGAGCTTCGGCTCGTATGTGGTAGGGGACGGCGACCCTGAATGGAAACGCCCGGTGGCACGGCACCGTTAGGGAGGAAGCGGAGGCAGTACCAAGCACCTCGAGAGGTGCTTCGCAAGCCTCCGAGCAAGCCGCGGAAACGCCCATGGAACAGGTCGGCTGTGTCCCCGACACGGCGGAGGAGCCCCTTCCGAAAAAACGGAAACAGGGCAGACCCCCGACGACCGGGAACTATGAGCGCCTGAAAATCCGTAGGGCGGAAAAGCAGAGAAAGAAGGAGGCAGCCGCAGAGAGGGAGATGTTTGATCCAAACTCTCCCCCTATAGACAGCCAAGCCTGGAAGAGGCTGGGGATGAAAGTGGCGGAGCATCTTGATGAGATGCGAGAGGATGGATATCTCCGCGCAGTCTTCCCAATATGAAAGGGACAGTGAGAAAGGAGATTGGCGAAGCGGCATGCCTGCTGCAGGCGGCACTGCATACACTTACAGTCAGGGCCTTAATCACAGTGGCGGCCGCAGCAGCAGGAGAGGAGGAGGAGAAAGAGGCCCTCAGACGACAGGTTTACGAGCTGAGGGTCGAGAATCTCCGCCTCCGTAACGACGCGAAGGCCTTCCTGGAAATGAAGGGGAAAAGGGCTGGGCAGTCCAAAAAGCCCAAGCCCCAGGATGAGGGAACACCCGCTAAGGAGGCGATAGCGCAGGAAAAAAATGCTCCTACAGCCGCAAAGTCTCCAACACGGGTGGAAGAGAGGATGGAGGTGGATGAGGTGGAAGGGGATACTCCCTCTCCAACCCCTGTACACAGACCCCCCATTAAGGAGATGACCAGGGAACTGGAGAGGATATACCCTCCCGGAGTGGTCACCGTAGAGAGCCGCAGAGCGTATGACGCGATCACGCGCGACATCGAGCGGCTACTCAATAGGAGGGGCAGATTAGAAAAGGGCGACATAGCGCCCCAGGACCAGCCTCTCCCCCACTCGAGTAAGGATCTTCATCCGAGAGACCCGCAATCCGCCCCGGCCGTAGCCAGGATCCCTGCCCGGCCCCCAAATGGAAAACCTGAGGAGCAGAAAGGGAAACTCTCCGCTAAACCGGTCCCACAGTCCGCCGCAGCTAAAGCTGCGGTCCCTGCACGGCTCGGCGAGGGAGAGAAGAAGGGAAAGAAGATGGCTCCGAAGGGCGGCAAGGGTCGTCAGGAGACACCGCCAAATTCCGCCACGGGGGTGGCCGGACCATCACAAAAAGTCACGACCCGCCGCCAAAAGTCTTCCTCAGCTGCTCCTCCTCCCACCCTCGTGCCGCCTTCAACCCAGGACACCTGGGCGAAGGTGGTAGGTAGAAAAGAGAGAAGAGAGAGGGCAAGCAACACCCAGCCCTCTCAGCCTTCCAAGGTCGCCGACAAGGCACAAGCCTCCCCCCTCTGAAACTGAGGGTAATTAAGGGGAAGGCAGCCCCAAAAGCCGGCGACGGCAAAACGAGGAAGACACCGAGGACGGTCGCCGTCACTTTGACGTGCCCAGAAGGGCAATATGGAGAAACGATCCGCCTAGCCCGCCAGGAGATAAACCTGGCGGAGCTGGGCATCGAAAGGGTAAAAGTGAGGAGGGCCGTTACCGGTGCCCTGGTGTACGAAATACCGGGGACCGGTAAAGCGGACAAAGCGGACCTCTTCGCGGCAAGATTGCGAGAGGTCCTCAAGGACAGAGAGGGGTTCCGGGTCGCGCGCCCCGCCAAAAGGGCGGGACTTCGGTTGCGCGGCTTGGACGAGTCCACCACCACGGAGGAGGTGGTGGCGGAAATCGCGAAGGTTGGAGACTGCTCGGCCTCTGAAATAAAAACGGGGGGAATTAGATTCCCCACAAAGGCCATGGGGACCCTGTGGGTCCAATGCCCACTTGCGGCGGCCAATAAGGTGGCCGCCGTAGGTAAACTGCAGGTTGGCTGGGTCGTCGCCGTGGTGGAGCTTCTCAAAACAAGACCCTCCAGTGTCACAAATGCCTGCAGCGGGGTCACGTCCAAGGGGCTTGCACCAGCGCGACTGATCGTAGGGGCACCTGCTACAATTGTGGTGCACCAGGCCATAAGGCCAGTGGATGTACCGCCGCAACGAGGTGCCCCCTCTGCGCAGAGGCCGGGCTCCCCTCGAACCACAGTGTGGGCAGCGATAGCTGCCACCCAAAGAAGGGTAAGAAGAGAGGAAAGGGCAGCAGCAACGTCAGCAGCAGCAAAAAGAAGGAGGTGAAGGAGAGGACGGCGTCGGAATAGAAGAAAGAGGAGTCTTTTCCCCCCTCAGCCAGAAGGCGCCAACGGAGGAGCAAGAGCCCCCCCCAAGCTACAGCGAAAGCGAAGGACCAGGGGGGTTTCGCAAAAGGGAAAAGGAGAGAAGGCACCAGCCAGGGAGGCTCCGGCCCAAGAGCAGAAGCACCCCATGGAGGTGGTCATGGAGGAGGCCTAAACACCCCAGATAATGGCGGGAAAAATAGGCCTCCTCCAGACCAACCTGAATCAATGCGCCAGGGCGCAGGATCTATACTTGCAAGCCCTGGCGGAGGAAAAATGTGGGATTGGAGTGGCGGCCGAGCCGTACCGCGTTCCGCCAATCCACCCTTGTTGGGCGGCGGACGTGGACGGTTCGGTCGCCATCACATGGAGAATGGAAACGGGCTCTCCCTCCTGCACCAAGATCGCTGGGGGGAGAGCCCATATAGCCGTCGAATGGGGCCCACTCTGGGTGGTAGCTTGTTATATCCCCCCACGAGTAGACTCTGCTTAGTTCGGGGATATCCTGGACGAGATATCGATGCTCGTCCAACGGAGACTCCCCGAACCCATCATCGTGGCTGGGGATTTCAACGCTAAGTCAATGCGTTGGGGTTCCCGAGGCACCGATCATCAGGGCAGGGTCCTGGAGGATTGGGCGGCGGTACTCGGCCTCTGTATACTAAACAGAGGCACGAGCAGCACCCTAGTCCGCCCGCAGGGGGAGTCCATCATTGATTTGACATGGGCTTCACCCTCTGGGGCGGACCGAGTTAGTAACTGGCGGGTGATGGAGCAAGAGACCCTCTCTGATCACTTGTATATTCAGATGAGGGTCGACATCGCCCGCCGGGGGGTGCTGAACCGCCGCCAAGAGGAGGGATATGCGCCACCCAAGAGGTGGGCTCTAAAGAAACTGGATCCGGACAAGCTGATGGCCGTCGTACTCTCGGCGACCTGGCCTGGCACAGAAGTGATACAGGAAGTGGATGGCCAGGTGAAATGGCTCGGGGATCTCATGGTTAAAGTATGTAATGTCGCCATCCCGCGGGCCAAACCCAGGCCGCGCAGAGCGGCGTACTGGTGGACCGAGGAGATAGCAGAACTGCGCAGATCCTCGGTCCAAGCCAGGCGCCGCTTCACACGAGCAAGGAGGCGCGGCCTTGCCGAGGAGGAGGCCTTATCGCGAAGCCAGGAAAACCCTCAGCGCCGCCATCAGAAAGGCCAAGGCCCGAGCATGGGATGAGCAATTGCTTACCCTGGACTCAGACCCATGGGGGCGCCCATATAAGATTGTAATGAGCAAGATGAGACATTGGGCGTCCCCCGTGACGGATTCGTTGGACCCCGAAGTCCTTGAGAACACCCTCTCCACGCTCTTTCCCAGAGCGGAGCGGGCTCCCGAGCTTTTTGATCGGGAGCCAGTGGAGTGGGAAGAGGACTTCGCGGTGACCAGCAACGAGATGGCCGAGATTACCATGAGACTTCGGACCCGGGGAAACAAAGCCCCGGGCCCTGATGGTATACCCGGCCGGGTCTGGATCCTGGCCTTGGCCCATTTGATGGATCCAGTTCGATGGCTATTTACAGACTGCCTGAGAGCAGGACGCTTCCACCCAGTCTGGGAGAGGGCCAATGTGGTCCTCATTCCAAAAGGGGGCAGACCGGCGGGCACTCCCTCTGCGTACAGGCCCATATGTTTGCTGGACGAGATCGGGAAGCTATTGGAACGCATAATAGCGACCCGACTCGTCCAGCATCTTAAGGAGGTAGGACCGAACCTCCACGAGGAACAGTTCGGATTCCGCGAGGGGCGATCAACAACGGATGCGATTCTTCGTGTCCGCTCCCTCGCGGAATCCGGTATGGAAGAGGGCAGAGTGTTGGCGGCAGTGTCGTTAGACATAACCAACGCTTTCAACATTCTGCCCTGGCAAAAGGTGAGGGACGCCCTGATATACCATGGCGTCCCTCAATATCTTGTGGAGGTTATCAAGTCCTATTTCCAGAATAGGGGCCTGAGGTACCGTAACAAGAGCGGTACCCAACGGGAGAGGGAGATGCATTGCGGTGTCCCGCAGGGGTCCGTTCTGGGACCCCTCCTGTGGGACATCGCATATGACCGCATATTACGGACTACCCTCTCCCCCGGCTGCAATGTCGTCTGCTACGCAGACGACACGCTATTGCTAGCTGGGGGAAAAAACTGGGGGAACCTATCAGGATGGCGAACCTCGCGGTGGCGCAAGTCGTGCGATCCATACGGAACATGGGCCTAAGGGTGGCTCCCAAGAAGACGGAGGCCATCTTTTTTCACGATGGCCTCCATGGGAGACCACCAATGGCCCATATCAGGGTGGATGACATCCCCGTCCGACTGGAGAACAGTATGAAGTACTTGGGTGTCCAGTTGGACGGGAAATGGAGCTTCATCGACCACACTGATCGTCTGACCGTGAAACTGGATAGGGTGGCAGCGGCCTTTAGTCGGCTGCTGCCAAACATAGGAAGACCAGACGATCCTGTGCGCCGCCTTTACGCAAACACCGTCAATGCGATGGCCCTTTACGGGACACCGGTGTGGGCGGGCGAGGCGGTGGCAACGAGGCGCATAAGAGATACCCTGCGAAGGGTCCAGCGCCGAGTGGCCATCCGCGTCGTCCGCGGCTACCGGACGGTGTCGCATGCGGCGGCCTCGGTGATGGCGGGTCTTCCGCCTATGGAGCTTGTAGCTCGTGCACACCAAAGGGTGCATGAGCGAGTTAAGGAGCTCCGTGGGCTCGAAGTACCCGTCACAGACAGAGTCCGAGGTGTCGTGAGGCTCCAAGCCCGACGACAAATGGTGGAGGAATGGAAGGAGTACTTAACCTCCATTCCTCCCACCAGATCTGGGGATAGGGTCGTCGAGGCCGTGGGGCCTGTCCTAGAAGAGTGGATGGACAGGCCTCGCGGATGCAAGATGTCGTTCCACATGACACAGGTGCTCACCGGACACGGATGCCTCGGTGAGTACCTGTGTCGGATCGGGAGGGAGAGCACGACTGCGTGCCACCACTGCGAGGAAGATGAGGACACGGCGCAGCACACGCTGGAACATTGCCCAGTGTGGGCAGAAGAGCGCCGTGTCCTAACGGACGTGATAGGGGAGGACCTCTCGCTCCCGGCCGTCGTTAAACAGATGGTCGGGAGCGAGGAGAACTGGAAGGCGGTCGTCTCCTTCTGCAACAAGGTAATGTTGTAGAAAGAGACGGCCGAGAGGGTGAGAAAGAGACGGGGGAGGCGGGGAAGACGCGCCCTCACCCCCGAATCCCGAGAGGGGTGGGACGACCCTACCTGGTTGCCTGGGCGAGGAAGGTGCCCTCGCCGAGGCGGAGACCAGGGAAGGGTCAGGCCCCATATGAGAAGGACGCTAGCCTTCCCCCTTACATAGAAGGCTGGAGGGAAGGGTACACCAACTCTCTCCCGAGAGGGCGCGGCGTGGAGGTGTGGCCCGTCCGCGCCGCAACTAGAGAAGAGCTCCTCTCTCAAAAAAAAGAAAGAGAGGAACGGGGTTCGCAGTCCACCACACTCGGCTGGACAGTGAACCCACGGGTCAAGCTAGGCAGGGACTCTCCGGAAGTATTGCAATTGCTCGTTCCCGGAGGGTCCCAACCATTGCCCGAGATGGCCACCGCAGGGGTTTTAGTGGGTCGGGGCGCATTCTTAGCGCCCTAAACCCCACATAACCCTGGGTTCCGACCCCGCGGCACCCAGGGCATCTCCTTGGAGATTTCCCCTGCGGTACAAAAAAAAAGAGAGGATAGCAGCCGAGTTATCTTCGCTAGCGTACCACGTATTAGCCCAGACAACACTCCTCGGCGGTTCCGAGATCACACCAAGCCCCGCATTGATTTCCGCGACATACTGTTTCAGCAAATCAAGTGCTGCCCAGCTACGGTTCAAGTTGACCTGTATTAGTCTAACCATCCCTGTAAATATTGCCACCATTACCGGTCCCCCTAACCATGTCAGGTAGTCTTCTCCTAACAGGTTGAACACCACTGGGCAGCCCCTGATTTGCTAGGCATTGAGGAGAGACCAGTCTGTGCCTAAAGTCTCTCTTAGCCTCCTCGCAAATTACGTATTTGGGCGCACCCGCATTACAGTTTCCTGCCAAGTGACCAGCAAGACCGCATCTAAAGCAGGAACCTGTTCTGTCTATGTCGGACCTACAATTACCACGCACGTGACCAAATCGCCAGCATTTATAACATTGGATTGGGCGCTTTCTAAGGAGTTCTAATCTTACTCGCGTCCAACCCAGTGTAACGAACCCCTTTTCAGCTATGCTAACGGCTTTTTCTAAAGGACAATTTGCCCAGGCAATGCTCATACCATCACGCATGATGCTGATATTGCTGACCTTTATTTCCTCATCTAAGCATCCACTAAGTTGCTGAAGGCTTGCCTGTATCTCATCCGGCGTTGTGGATGGATCTTCAGGCACTAAAACTCATAACTCGCTCTCTTATTACTAACAATAAACTGACACAGAAGCAGCTTGCGGAGATTGACACTGTTCATCCAGACAGCATACTACTATGGTGTATAAATGCATTCTCCATCCTTGCATACTAATAATCTCCATTTATAGCATCACCGGATATCCGCATACAATTTAGAGACATTCTCTCACGTCAATGTTTATTTCCATCAATAAGATCCATTAACATACAGTAATCTGAAATATATTGATATACAGCAGCAAAAGTACAAAACAATGCATTTTACATAGTATAAACATCAATCTCAGGTGCAACACAGTAATAAACAATAACATAAAAATATGTTGTGTGCCTCGAACAAGGCACTGGGGTTGCGCCGAATTAAGGATGAGGATCCTCGGGTCGTGCAGGACTTCGTAGGAAGTTAGGAGTGTTGTACTCTTTTCTTTCTCTTAAAATACACTTTTATTTCGGATTGAATATGGTTTCGCTTTATTTCTCGTCCTTTCTTTAAATATATATTCGCGTAACATTCGATGAGCGTATATTCGTATTCCTCTCAATAATTCAGGTCGTTGTTAGTGAGTCTCGTTCTGATGTTCTGGTTTCTTATTAGCGACCACGTCTTGATGTTTAGGAATTGTATTCGAGACTCCGTCTTGATGTTTAGGAGTTTTATTCGAGACTCCGTCTTGATGTTTAGGAGTTGTATTCGAGACTCCGTCTTGATGTTTAGGAGTTTTATTCGAGACTCCGTCTTGATGTTTAGGAGTTGTATTCGAGACTCCGTCTTGATGTTTAGGAGTTGTATTCGAGACTGCCTTCGCGGGCGGGCTCTCCGTCCTATATCCTCTTTGTTTCTTGGATTTCTTTCGGGAAAGGTCCTTGGAAACAGGTCTCTGATTGGTTAGTAATATTCACGCGTTTTTGTTCTAACTGCAAGCGAAGCAGGTTGAAGTCGCAGGTCTTCGCTTGCATCTCGCGGTTTCCGGTGCTTCGCGCGTGTCTCGCTGCGTTAGCGTTTTCACGCGACGAGCGTTTGTCGAGAGCGCTCTTTTATAAGCAAAAATGTTTTACAGTATTCTATAAAGATATTCAGTAAATTCTAATTTCTAATAACTACTGGTTATAGTTCGGGCTATAACAAATATTAATTATAATAACATAATAAAGTTCATTAAATTATTTAATAACTACTTCAGTCCTTCAAAGAAACAATAAGAGCAGTAGAAGCAAGTATAATTAAATCACCAATTAATATGTAACGCACAAAGTTATTAATAAATGATTGCCAGGATAAAGATTTTTCATCTGTCAAGGCCTAGTTCATGCGCAGACATATGCGACCACGAAATGGCCGACACCTATGACAGGTGCAAGGTGTACACCCTTTACACTTTTATTATTTATAACATATGCAAAATTAATAGAAAAGAGAGTTATTGCTCTCTAAAGCAGTAAAACATTAATAATGCAACAATGCAAGATAAATATAGGAGTTATATTATCTCTTACTGCAAGTCACTATAAAAATCACTAGAGATTCGATATATCAAAAGCAATCTTCCTTAAATGCAGCAATCTTCTGCAACTCTACAATTAGCCAATAGTACTACAAGTCCCAATGATGAAAAATAATAATACAACAATGCAAGGCGGGTGATAACAGCTTAAAAGACCTAATTATCACGTATTATAGCAAATTATGCAAGCACTTGTCAGTAATCATGTCCTAGTGAAATTCCTAGTGAAATTTCAACTGGCGCGTTCACACGTGCAAAACGCTCACCCTTTACACCTCTAATGTTTCCGTATTATATGTATAACGTCACATAATCCAAAATCACCATTATAACTATTGTTCTTTAGTCAATAATAGCACCAGTTAACAATAATCACACCGTATGACTATTAATATGTGTTCAGTGCACCGCGAGAGTAAATAAGAACGTGAGTCGAATGAGACAGACTCACAACAACAACAAAGAAAAAGAGACTGATTACACTCAAATGACGACGTTTATTATGTGATAAATTTACATTTCGGTTTGCACACCGACGCGATGATGAGTGACGCGAAGCGAGCGTCTTCGACGTCTTTGTCACGGCCGTGAGGAACGTTACGAAGCGAGCGTCTTCGATATGGTTCTTATATGTGTGCGCGTCCTGCGAGCGACAAGACAGGAAGCCGTAAAATTACGAGCGATAAACGAGGAATCGAGACTTAAGCGTAAGGAAGCAAGAAACGATCTGATCTAGTGTTCGCGGAAGCCCTGGTTTTATCCTCTGTTGATTTTCATCTCGATTGCGCACGGCGTGCTTTTCGGAGGCTCGCGTCGATAACCGCGCTGTCAGCTGGAAAAGGCAACCGGAGGTCTTTAACACGGGATCTCGCTCCCGGCGCGTCATGTTTGTAAACAGCCCATCGCTCGTCTTAAACATATGTTGTAGGACGCTTGAGTTTGCTTCACCCATTGTTTCTCGAATGATTTAAGACTCTGAGTTATTTATTACATGTTATCGATTGTTGCCCGAGACAAATAGCCTGACAAAGTCGACTAAGAAAAATAGTGTGACGAAAACAACATAAACGACCTCGTCGAATCTAACGATTATTTTTGCGACAATTAGCTGTCATACTAGAGACCGAAAATTAATTGACGATAGGATCACGCTCGAACAATATATATAATAATAATTCTATAAAGTTACTATACTGCGTTCACGGAGAGAACGACCACGCATTTCGTTCGGTTCGCGCAGATCCCACCCGACTGACCGCCCATTTTGCCCTCTCCACGCCGTCCAACGGCAAGGCCACACGGCCAAACCCGGCAAAACCGGCACAAGGGTCCCGCGTACAAGCAATCCAAACATTTTTTCGAACATTCGAATTAAACAATAAAGTAAAATCATGAAATTAAGCTTATCTTTTAAATAAAATATAATAATATTGTATTAATAAATAATTATTTTTAGTATTAATTTTTAGAATGCTTGGTATTAATTTTTAGATTTGAAAAAAGTAGAATAAATATATTTATAATTTGATAACGCGATGTTCTAATTATTTTACCTATTCCATTTATATAGAGTAAATTGCGCTGGGACCTTAGAGTGCAATGATACGGCATTGAGTAGCGTGCTCGCGTCTTCCCACTCGACCCTCACTCTGCCGAAACCTGCGCCGACCGTGGGGTCGTTCTCTCCGTGAATAGAGTATAGAGAATTCGATATATCGAAACAGAACATTGTAATATTCTGCAATGACACCAAAATAATCAGCTCTAATCCGGTAGCATATCTTAATAATAGCAATAGTAAGTCAAAAATAATGTTAGTTCATTAGTTATTGCTAAAATAATAATTATACACGAGCACGTGGCGAGAGTCACTTCCCTAGGGGAATTCCCTATACACTGACAGCTGGGTGGCGCTGCTAAAGTTAGGCGATTTAAGAGCCGGAGTTTCCGCGTTCCGCCACGGCAATAAGTATGTATAAGGCGTGTCCAAAAAATAATAATGAATATACCAAATATTCATAGATAAACCATAGTAACAATTAACATAAACCATCAGAGGTTGTATATATGTATATAGTTCAATTGTGTTTATAAAGACAAGAGGCAACAAACAAGTAATACTCCGCTGTCTATACCTTGTTCACACAATTGTCAACGACAATAAAGTTTTGTTTATGCACTTTTATGATAGTTTATTAATATCAATACTAATCTTGTAAATAAGATCAATAAAGTAAATAAAATGAAGAAAATAAGGAAAAACTTATCGAATAAGTTCACTTAAGGTCCCAATTAATTAATAATGTATATAAGACCAAAAAGATCCAATCAGAATCGCACACCCGTTGTACATGTACTGTACATCAAAACCACAACTTCTTCGTGGCGCTGCGGTACCTCAGCACGACCCAAGAGCCAAAGTTTCAAGGTTTTACCACAACCACACACCCAGTGTCTCAAAATAATGATGCCCGTATTGTTTATCTCTCTAATTTTCCGTATTATATAAAGTCACATAATCCCAAATCACCATGATAACTATTATTGTTTTTTAGGCAGCAATAGCACTAATTAACAACAATCACACCGTAGGAATATATAATTCCATAAAGTTACTAAAGAATTCGATATATCGAAACAGAACATTTATCAATCGTAATATTCTGCAACGACACCAAAATAATCAGCACTAATCCGCTAGTGTATCATAATAACAGTAACAATAGATCAAAAGTAATATTAGTTCATTAGTTATCACAAAAAAAAATAATAATAATTATAAAATAATAATTATACGCGAGCATGTGGCGAGAGTCAATTCCCTAGGGAAATTCCCTATACACTGACAGCTGGGTGGCGCTGCTAAAGTTAGGCGATTTAAGAGCCGGAGTTTCCACGTTCCGCCACGGCATTAAGTATGTATAAGGTGTGTCCAAAAAATAATAATGAGTGTACCAAATATTCACATATAAACCATAAGAACAATCGACATAAACTATCAGAGGTTGTATATATAAATCAATTGTGTTTATAAAACAAGTAATTCTCCACTGACTATACTTCGTTCACACAATTGTCAACGACAATAAGGTTTTATTTATGACATTTATGACAGTTCAATAATATCAATACTGTTCTTATAAATAAGATCAGTAAAGTAAATAAAAATAAGAAAATAAGAAAAAACTTATAGAATGAGTTCACTTAAGGTCCCAATTAATTAATACCAAATGTAGGAACTAAAAGATCCGATCAGAGTCGTACACCCGTTGTACATGTAATGTACATCGAAACCACAACTACGTGGTGCTGCGGTGCCTCAGCAAGAGTCACAGTTTCAAGGTCTTGCCACAATCACGCACCCCGTGTCTCAAAAATAATAATCCCCGTATCGTTTATCTAAACTTCGACAAAATAACTAAAATTTTTAAGTCGAGCAAAAGAAATATTTATACACATGTGTATAATGTTACGTCCAGACTCAAGGAAGGAAGAGTCGAAAGGAAGGACGTAACTACTTGGGTCGAACAACGCCAGGTAGTGCGTTTGTTCGAGCCGAACGAACGTGTTTAGGCCCCAAATAGGTCAACGACCGCGAGGGTCGCTCTTACGCTATTTAAAGGGCGTTCGCTCGGTGGTCCCTTTTCGGCAAGAGAATTTAATCTCTTTTGCACGGGATGGGACCTTAGTGCGATCTCAGGAAGGAGGAAATGATAGCGGGTTAATCAATTAATTAAACGCGAGTTCATAATAAAATTAAGTTTTATTCATATAAATAAAAACGGTGAAAAGACGGATACATAAGTAACATTTAACTCGCGCGCGGGATTTAATCTATAAATAGGTGTGTGTGTGTGTGTGTGTCTGTGTGTCTGTGTGTGGTTCGCGGGTGTTACATAAGTACGGAGGTCATCAATCAGGACATGAAGGGGGGAGAGTTTATTGTCTAAATATATTATGGTTACCCGATTGGTTATTACAATACTAACATCACCTTAATAATTAAATAACCAATAATAATAATGTATATATGTGTGCGTTTGTAGTTACTAGAATTCGGTGTTCTAGGTGGTGGGGGGAAAAGCGGAGAGCTTTGAGGATATCCATCGGGAATCCTATGGGATTGGAATGGAGGGGAGTGAACATAGGGATGCCGGGGTGCCGGGGAGACTTCCTGCCACGATTCGCATGAACTGCTCTTCGTCGGGATGGTCTGGACCGCAGGTGTAACCACCTTCGGGGAGAGGGAGATCTAGGATAGGGAAATTAGAAAGGAGCCATTGGTAAAATTCGTCTCCGTTCTTATAAGGCCATGACTTCCTGTGCCTCTTGATAAACGTATAGGCGTTGGCGTAATAAGGGGGAATTTCACCCGGTTGGTGGAGATTGTAACACTCACACGACTCTGGGTGAGAGGTTGAGAAGGGTGAAGGAGGGGGAGGCGATTGTTCCGATTCTTCCGGTTCCTCGTACGCGAGATCGATAGTTTCGATCTCTGGAAATTCTTCAGGTTCTTCGTGACGCTCGAGGGGGAACTTGGCGGAGAGTCGGTAAGGTCGACTACCGGCGGAGATGGAGACCTGGGGTTGTCCGGATGTTCGGGTGAGGAAATGGGGGAAACGGCAGGACAGTATCTGGGTGTGTTCGTGTGGCTGTGTAATTTCTCTATGCTAGGTGGACTCGTACACGTAGCCTCGGAATTTTCCCCCACAACCAGATTTCGAGCCAACGCTTTTCTTTGTCGCTTATTACGACGGTTTCGCGCCGATTTCGCCGCCGCTCGCGAAGGTCGTCGTTTAGGTTCGTCCAGGGCGTATCCCGATTGGACACGTAACGATTCGACACCGCTCGATTGGACACGCATTATTGGACACGTTTTATTGGACACCGCTCGATTCGACACCGCACGATTCGACACCGCACGATTCGACACTGCACGATTGGACACGCACATTGCACGATTGGACACGGCAGCATTGGACACTGCACGATTGGACACGTACATTGCACGATTAGACACGGCAGCATTGGACACCGCACGATTGGACACCGCACGATTTGACACCGCACGATTCGACACCTCACGGTTGGACACCGCACGATTGGACACCGCACGATTGGACACCGCACGATTCGACACCGCACGATTCGACACGCACGATTCGACACCGCACGATTCGACACCGCACGATTCGACACGCACGATTCGACACGCACGATTCGACACCGCACGATTCGACACCGCACGATTCGACACCGCACGATTCGACACCGCACGATTCGACACGCACGATTCGACACCGCACGATTCGACACGCACGATTCGACACCGCACGATTCGACACCGCACGATTCGACACCGCACGATTCGACACGCACGATTCGACACCGCACGATTCGACACGCACTATTCGACACCGCACGATTCGACACCGCACGATTCGACACCGCACGATTCGACACGCACGATTCGACACCGCACGATTCGACACCGCACATTTTGTCATGTATGGATTTATTACACTAATTCTTATGTATATGAAATTCACAATTAAAATATTATAAATAGTTACTTTATTGTAGTTGAAAAATTAGTACTCTGTCGCAAATATAAAAGTTTTGCATTAAAGCCATGGCACACAAAAATATGAAAAGTAAAAGGTGATTTACGTGGTAGCATCGAACGTCGAGCGTCTGCGTAGAAAATTATTGTTCAGATGTTAAATGATAGATTTGTAGCTTCTTGCGGCTAATAACATGATGAGTCATACGAATAAACAGTCGAGATCAAAAGATTATATCCTAATATGCATACATTACTGAAAATTAATGATTATTATAAATTAAAATAATTAATATAATAAATTTATTTATTAGATTAATATTTATTATATTTATTATATTTGTTATATTAATTAACGATTACCATGTTATAACCCGCGAAAAGTTAGAATCTATACCATTTAACATTATTTGTACAATAATTTACTGCGCGAACACTCAACGCTAGATGCTATATGTGAAAGCACCTTAAGACGTTAACAGTAAATGAATAATCAACCAATCACAGTCGAGAATCGTGGCAACCACTGCCATAGCATAGCTTAGATTGTAGATAATTATTACAGCAATATTTTATTATCAATATTTTAATAATTTTTATTTTCGGTGATGTAACAGATTATTACATTACTATGATCAATAGTACATTATTGTATCCATGTAATACGTCCCAGTATCATAAGAGACATGCATTTATTGTATAAGACTATTTAAATCTGAACATTATTTGTAATTTATTAAACTTTAATAAGATATGTTTAGTAACTGGTAATAATATGTATTACTGCTAAAGCAATATGTCTATACAAAATTATGTAAAAAATTTTAATTTATAATATTTATAATTTAGATTATTAAATATCAATTTTTTTCAATTTCTACATGAGCTGAGAACGAGATATTCTGTGCATTCATAGTAATCAGCAAAACAAATCTTTAGCTGATATCAGAAGATTTATAACAAGAAAAAATCCATTTACAAATCATGAAATTTTATTAAGCGAGAGCTCATTATTATTGTCTCCGCTTTCAGAATCTTGTGAAATGATTTGAAATCATCTACTATGATTAATTTAAGTGTTTATCGAACAAGTATCAATGTGAATAAAGCTTTTACACATGTTTGTATAATGCTTAAAAAGTTTATAATTCTATCTAGGTAATACCTGTGTGTATGTGTGCGTGTATGTGTAGTTTAAAATAATGTTTAATGATTTAATCCACAGAAAACAGTGTGATGTGTAATGTATTATTTTATTGCAATATTTAAGTAATATGTATGTGTCATGTCTGTTAAATTATCATTCTTACAAATAAATTGATAAGTAAAATTTGATAAAATGAAGCTCCTAGTTTTGTAATATATATATATGTATATATATGTGTCAATCGTATACTTTGATGACGAGAGGGGGGGAGATGGCGGCGGAAGTTGTGACAAGCGTGTGGTAGTGTTCCGTGTTGGAGCGAGGAAAAGGAGGTGTTAAGAACGAGATGGAGTAAGTGGAATGGAGTTTTTGGATAGAGGAGAGAAGGTGGAGTTGGGAGAAATGGTGGAGTGTATGGAGTGTAAGGAGAAGGCTCTAGCGAAAAGTGGAAAATAAGGAGCAGCATGACGAAGGAAAAAGGAGACGTGGCGTAGAGAAGGAATGAATGAAGAGGGCGCTGGTACAAGAGGAAAAGGATAAGGCGGAGGAAAGGTAGATCGAGGGAGATGGCGCTGCAGAGGTACAAGGTAGTGAGAAAGGAGAGAGAGCGGAGAGAGGGTGCAACGGACGACGGGGAAGGATCGACAGAACAAATCGATAATCGATACAGCTGACGGATAAGAGGTTATGGAGAAGGTGGCACACGTGTGTTACGGGAGAAAGAAGCTGCGGAGAGTATTTATTTATTGATTTGTTCGGGTATCTGTTTGAAAGGAAGGAGACAGGAGGATGGAGTCGAAGGAGGGTGTTAAGGAATTAAGAGAAATAAAGGAGCTTTTGGTAAGGATTGTGAAGATACTAGAAGGAAGGACAGAAGAGAGAGTGAAGGTACTGAGAGAGAGTCAAGGAGAGACAGAGGCAAGGAAGGAATGGAGAAGAGAAGGAGAGAAAAGAGAGGTGAGAGGGATGAAATCATGGGAAGGAGTAACTCGAAGAAAAGAAGAGGGAAGAAAAGAGGACAGCCGGAGGTCAGAGGAGGAAGATATGTTATTCGATAGAAAGGGAGAGGAGGAGAAGTTGGAAGAAGGAAGGTACAAAGTTGGTGAAACAGAGAAAGAGGGAATAAAAGATGGAGGAGAGAAATTGAAGGAGAAGGGAGAGGATAGGAGAGAGGGAGAGAAGAAAGAGAGAGAGGAAAGAGAAGAAGATGTGGAAGCATGGAGATTAGATGAGGGGGAGTTGGAGAGCAGAGGGGAAAGCGAGGAAAGAGAAGAGGATCAGGAGGAAGGCAGAGCGGAATGGTGGAAGATGGTAAAGGAAGAAGAGGACCGGAGCGCGAGGGAGAAAATAAGGCGGAACGAAAGGAGGGAAGGAGAGAGAGAGAGAGGGAACAAGAGCAAATAAAAGAAGAAAAGGGCAGAGGGGACAGAGGAAAGGAGGAGGTAGATAGTAAAGAAAGGGACCACAAAGAAGTGGAGGTGTGGAAGAAAATAGAAGAGAGAGAAGAGAAGTGGAGAAGAGAGAGGGAAAGGAGAGAGCATATTAGAAAGGAGAGAGAGAGGAGAGAGGAACAGGAGAGAAGAAGGAAGAGAAGAAGGAACCTGATTTGGAAAGGAGTGGATGGAGAGGACCAGGGAGAAAGGAGAATTTTTGTGGAGAAAATCATAGAGAGAGCAATAGGGAAGGAAGCAAAAGTAGGAGTGATAACGGAGAGGATAGGAGAAACAGGAGTCTGGGTACTAATTGTGGATATGAAGGAGGAAAAGGATAAGGAGGAGAAGGCGAGGCTGGAGAGAAAAAGAGGGAAGACGGTGGAGATGACGAATAGGAGACTATGGATTGACAGCAAAGAGTGGTTCTAGGACACGGAAGGAGGGAGATGGGTAGAGGAAAAATGAGAGGGGCGAAGGAAAGAGGAGGGTGAGAAGCCGGATGAAGGGAGGAAGAAAGAAGAGAGAAAGCGGAGAGTACACTGAAGGAAGTGGAGGGCAGAGAAGGAGCAAGAAGAGAGAGAGAAAGAAAGAAGAAGGATCATAGAAGAGCGGAAGGAGGAAAGAAGAGGAGGATAAAGAGATGGAGAGAAAGGAGGCAGCAAGAGAGACAGGAGGACGAGGATAGGAGAAGGAGAGAGGACAAGGAAAGGGAGAGGAGATGGCGCAGAGGGAGAATTGTTATGGTTAGGTTTATGTTTATGTTTTTGATTTATATGTGAAGGTAAAGGAAAGGGGACTTGGAGAGGAAGGAGCACACGTTGAAAGACGTAGTAAGACAGGAGATAAGAGAGAAGGAAGGATGAGTCTGGATGAGAGGAGAGAAGGAGGAGAGAAGATGGAATAATTCTGTATTTGTATTTTAGAGATATTGTGAGGTCGCAAGTGGCCAGGTGGAAGAAGGGAGATTGTAATGGGTTGGAGCTACCCTAAAGCTCCTAGGCAAACTCTTAGGGGACGCCGAATAAAGACATACATACTTTGACGACGATTTTTCGTAACCATTTGCTATTTCGACGACTTTTGGCTATTTTGACGACGGTCGTCAAAATTTTTACCGATAAATCGTATACTTTGACGACGTCGTCAAACTAACTCGAAACGGAGGATTGATTAATATGACGATTAATTTGAATAAAAGAAAGATATATTATTATATATATATCCTTTTTTTATTCAAATTAATTGTCAAATTAATCAATCCTCCGTTTCGAGTTAGTTTGACGACGTCGCCAGTATACGATTTATCGGTAAAAATTTTGACGACCGTCGTCAAAATAGCCAAAAGTCGAATATATATAATATAACATGCTGCCTTTAAGTATGACATGTTAAGCACTAATTATTACAAATATAATTATCACAGCGATACAGAGACATTTCCCCAGAAAGTTATATGTATAAACACATTGTCCAATATAAATGTAAATTTAATAAATAATTAAAAATAAAAAATTAACAGATTTTTACATGTATGTACATAAGATACATGTAATATATATAATACAGTATGCTGCCTTTAAGTATGTTAAGTACTATCTTTCCTGGCATATTCACCGAATAGCAGTACATGTTGTCTTCAAATCTTCTAATCGTCAATTTTTGTATGGCATGCTGCCTGTAAACAATTAAGAATTGTACTGTACTCTTTCGCAAATAAAATCTTACATATGTCGAGGCAACGTGGCCCTTAGAGGCAGCATGCCATATGAGAAACATCAATATGTATTATAAAGATATAATTATTCTAACACCATTTCAAGATATGCATTATGTGAGACTATATACATACATATAAACTCTAAAGTATAAATATTACTAATATATCATATAGTTATCGTAGTGATACAGATTAATTTTTCCAAAAAGTTATATGTATAAATATATAGTCTAATCTAAATGTATATTTGATAAATGGTTAAAAATAAAATATTAACAGATTTTTATACATAGTGATACCAAGAATGTGTATGTATATATGCACATAGGATATGTATAATATATATAATACCATACACTTTAAATATGATATGTTAAGTACTATTTTTCCTGATGTATTCACTGAATAGCAGTACAAGTTGTCTTCAAATCTGCTAATCGTCAACAATATAAAATCATTCATATTTCAAGAATCTCAGCAGATGAATGAATGGGCGTTGATCATTCCATTACATAACATAAGATTCTATTAGCGGAGACTATAATATTAAGCTCTCGCTTAACAGATTCTCATGGTTTGTAATGGATTCCCTCTTGACACTCGGTGCATTTTTTATCTGTGCAGATTATTATCCATCAATCATACTGTCTTCTGCTAAAATAGAAATAAACATGATACAATATTAATAAACAGCGTGACAAGAAGATATCTTTTGAATTGCAATCTTACCCGTATTACCACCCATAATAACTCAGGCTTCTCTTGGACTCAACAAACAATTAGAAAACAAAATGAAAATATTTCACCGTTGCTGTAATTACACCATATTTATCCCAGTACTTGTATGTGTAAGGCCAGGCCTTGGTCAGCGAATGTAGATGGCGCCCGGGTAGGGGGCGCGACGCCGTTGTAAGGCGGCCATGTGGCGCGGGGGCACGAGCAGTCGTTGCCGAGGCAAGAGGCAATAAACATCTAACCTCGAGTTTTTATTCCTACGCTACACGTTTTCCACGCCTTCCCTCCCATCCTGGAACTGGGATTCCTATATCGGTTAACCTATTCCCGAAAGACCATCTCTTACAGCTCAGAAGTGGGATATTACGTGATTGTTACGTCGGATATTGTGTTGATTCGACGCGCAACAAGTGTACGGATTTTTTTTTCCGAGATTGCGTCAGCCATTTGTCGAATGCAAGTAAGTAGTGATACTAGGCGGGTTCTAACCCATGGGGCAATGAGGGGGGGTGAGGGGCGAGGGGAACCAAGGGCGCGGGGGAATGACGTCACGCGGGGAGGGGGGATGACGTCACGCGGGAAGGGGAATGACGTCAAGCGGGGAGGGGGAGGCGTCCGCGATTTTGGTGCCTGGTCCGCGAGGGGTCCGCGGGGAGGGGGAGGCGTCCGCGAGGTTAGGATCCGCGAGGGGTCCGCGGGGAGGGGAGCGTCCGCGATTTAGGTGACGGGTCTGCGAGGGGTCCGCGGGGAGGGGGAGGCGTCCGCGAAAGACCGCATGAAGCTTTGTTGGTGAGGGGTCTGCGGGGAGAGGGGAATCCGCGAAAGACCGCATGAAACTTTTTGGGTAAGGGATCCGCGGGGAGAGAGGAATGCGAAGGATAGCGCGAGGCGAACGCGAGAGAGAGAGATGTCGCGAGAGAGACGTTCGCGAAAGAGAGATAGCGGTAGCGAGATGATGCGGCGATTGAGAGCGCGAGGTGCACGCGAGAGAGATATCACAAGAGCGAGAGAGAGATGTTGCGAGACAATGCGGCGATGGAGAGCGCGAGAGCTGATGCAGCGAACGAGAGCGCGAGAGGCGGACGCGAGAGAGACTTTTTTTTAATAATATTTACAGTAATTTTAATTAATAAGATTTTAATAGGAGGAAGGGGAGAGGACTTATTCTAAAATAAATACATTTTTTTTAATATTTAAAGTAATTTTTTATTTATAACTGTGTGTGTGTATATATTTTACAAAATGTTTGTGTGTGTGTGTGTGTGAATTTAAAAATTTAAAATATTATATACATATACTTATATATATACTTATACATAAAATATATAAAGCAGCGCCATGATGATCGAACCACATGGGTCGATATGATATTCCATGACGATCGACCCATGTATCATGACTTATGGAACGAGGCGGTGTGTGAGGTGGTGGCTGCGAGGTGGCGGTGGGGCGGTGGCTGCGAGGCGGCAGGGCGGAACTCCTACATGACAGAAATTTTTATTAAATATATTTATTTTATTAATCAATTTATTATTTTAATAATTTATAATTGAAAAGAAATACTTACTAGGCCCATAATGGCTCCAGAACATGTTCGGGAGGATAAGGTTCCTCCCCGAACAACTGGTGAAGGCACCACACATCATCCCATTCGCCATCAGGGACCTCTTCCTCTATGTCGCCCCACAGCAGATCGTTATAGTATCGATCATACTCCCGACTTATCCGCACCCACCTCGCAGCCACCACCTCACGCATCGACTCGTACCATAAGTCATGATACATGGGTCGATCGTCACGAAATATCATATCGACCCACCTGGGTCGATCGTCATGGCGCACTATTTCTTCAAAATTCATTTTAAACTTTTTAAGATATTAACGCGTCAAACGCTAAAAACTTTATGACGAACATCGCGGAGACAGACCCGCTCTCGGTAGGAAAAGTAGGGGATGTATGACATAATAGCTTGAATGCTTACTCGGCACATGAGATAAGAAAACAGATGGTCCGAGACAAAGATTCCATGATGAGAATAAGCATATGAATAATATTTAAAATTGAAACCACCTTCGAACGTCAATAGAACCACGTTCGAACCACCTTCGAAACACTTTCGAACCATGTTCAAACATCGATCGAACGTCAATCAACCACGTTCGTCCCTCGATCAACCACGTTCAAACATCGATCGAACGTCAATCAACCACGTTCGTACCTCGATCGACCACGTTCGAACATCAATCGAACGTCAATCAACTACTTTCGAACCACTTTCGTACCTCAATCAACCACTTTCGAAACACCTTCGAACCTCGATCAAACATCAATCAACCTCGATCGAACCACCTTCGAACCTCGATCAAACATCAATCAACCTCGATCGAACATCAATCGAACCACGTACATACATCGATCAACCACCTTCGAACGACTTTCGAACCATGTTCGTACCTCGATCGAACATCAATCAACCACATTCAAACCTCAATCGACTACATTTAAAAAATTATAACATAAGAATGCTGTCACATGCTGAAATTAATTCTAAAATAAATACATTTTTTTTTAATATTTAAAGTAATTTTTATTTATAACTGTGTGTGTGTGTATATATTTTACAAAATGTTTGTGTGTGTGTGTGAATTTAAAATTTAAAATATTATATACATATAAAATATATAAAGCAGCGCCATGATGATCGAATCACATGGGTCGATATGATATTCCATGACGATCGACCCATGTATCACCACTTGTGGTACGAGGCGGTGCGTGAGGTGGTGGCTGCGAGGTGGTGGTGGCTGCGAGGTGACGGTGGTTGCGAGGCGGCAGGGCAGAACTCCTGCATAACAGAAATTTTTATTAAATATATTTATTTTATTAAACAATTTATTATTTTAATAATTTATAAATGAAAAGAAATACTTACATGTATTGCACACTGGACACATATTCCGTGTGAACATTTGGTCCAGCGGGCTATTGCACTCGCTGCACCATCTCCCCAAAAGTTGTTCAAATCTCCCGGTCCTGTGAATGCGGACGACGCCAATCTCCACATACAGATCTCGCAATCTTATGAAACACCTTGTACACAACATGAGTCCATCCCATGGACAATAATAAATATGTATCGCACACATTCTAGTACTATCATCCATGGCGATGATGTCAGCTGTGCACAAGCTGTGCACTCTTGTATCGCGAGTAACGTCGTCGCACTCACTATCATAATCGGAATCGGTCGCGGGCTCAATTTCAACGTCCGAGCCCATTTCAACGTCTGATATATCATCAACGTCTGATATATTATCAATCACCATCATCTCATCATCATTCACCACATCATCATCATCCACCACATCTTCTCTATCCATCACAACTTTTCTACCCATTTTACATTCAAGACTATCTGAAACTTTATGATGGGACACATATTATAATGTTGCTCCCCTCTTGATTTTAATTCTACATCTCTCTTGTTCTAACTGGAGTATCATGTCTCAGCTAGCTCATCACTTTTTAAATCTCCAGAGAACGAAGAAATAGTTTTGTTAGCTATATCTTATTGGGAAAGAAATAATTAAACACAGTTTAACAGTAAAATATTTTATTTGTTACAAACATCGTGAAGAAGTTCATTTATAGCACAAGTTATCAATTCACAATCTATAAGTGATTCGCTATTAAACATATTACTATCACGTATCGCCTTTGCGGCATTGCTCACATCGCGGATATTATCACATTGTAAAATATTTACAAATTGTTTAAATTTTTCATTAACACTATGAGTATTCTCACACAGCCAGGAATACATATGATCAATACATTTGTCGAAATCGAATAAATGTAGTAACGTTGATGGTTTCATGTACAAAGAATTATCAGATGAAGTAATTTTTATAATTTTTGAATTATACATGTTAACCGCTTCGAGTGTCAGATCACTAATCCATAGCGGAGTTTCAGTTAGCTGCTCAACGTCTGCTCGTTTCCGCATTAGAGATTTCCATGTTTCAATGGGTAATATTATTTGATTGCCTCGATTATCACCGAGAGCCAATTCCACATAGGATATTATTCCGACGCTGATTCCTATTTCCAAATATTTGTATGATGTTGGGGTTAAGACGTATCTTCTTCCAAGTATACGAGCCGCACGATGAATGCTATAAAAATTTTATTGAAAATAATTATTTAACAACAAAAAAAGTTGTTTATTGAAAAATTCATTTAACAGATAATATTGAAACTTACTTGTCACATTTCTTCTTGTACAAAACATTGCTCTCTTGTACTGGAACGTAATAATTCATGCTGGCGGAGTACATTTTTAAAAGAACCTTTCACATAAGCGATTGATACAATACTAAATCATTATTACAAGTTTTTATTGATACAAAGCAATGGGGTGGGGATTATTGCTGACGCAAAATTATTTTCAACCAATCAAAGCGCCGATGCACGGCTGCTATGACATCATCCTCAATGAAATATTAAATGTAAAATAATGCAACATATCCAAAATTTCAAGCGTCAATGTACGACTGCTATGACATCATCCTCAATGAAATATTAAATGTAAAATAATGCAACATATCCAAAATTTCAAGCGTCAATGTACGACTGCTATGACATCATCCTCAATGAAATATTAAATGTAAAATAATGCAACATATTCAAAATTTCAAGCGTCAATGTACGACTGCTATGACATCATCCTCAACGAAATATTAAATGTAAAATAATGCAACATATTCAAAATTTCAAGCGTCAATGTACGACTGCTATGACATCATCCTCAACGAAATATTAAATGTAAAATAATGCAACATATCCAAAATTTCAAGCGTCAATGTACGAATGCTATGACATCATCCTCAATGAAATATTAAATGTAAAATAATGCAACATATTCAAAATTTCAAGCGCCGATGCGCGGCTGCTATGACATCATCCACAAATGAAATGTTAGAATTATTGTCAAGGTCAAAATGTGCAAAATGCAACATATTCAAAATTTTCAAGCGCCGATGCGCGGCTGCTATGACATCATCCTCAAATGAAATGTTAGAATTATTGTCAAGGTCAAAATGTGCAAAATGTAACATATTCAAATGCCAATGCACCGGCTGCTGTCATCCCCCAGGTGTTCAAAATGTGTAAAATTGCAATTTTCAAGCGCCGATGCACGGCTGCTATGACATCATCCTTAATGAAATATTAGAATTATTGTCAAGGTTAAATGTGCAACATACTCGAGTGCCAATGATCTCTACGATTAAATAAAAAGGATGGTAAAGAGGCATACCATGTTAGTATCATTGTCAGAGGTTCAGCAAGAGGATCTCAAAAATGGCACAATTGGAAGCAAGTTTGTTGGAGCAAGCCGCAAGGGTGAATTCGGTGGAAGAATATATTGTGTGGGAGCAGCAATGTGACGAATACATCGAATCACTGGAAGAACAAAGTAGAATAAAACGTCCACGATTACCGATCGGAGTTCGACAATCGCTTGTCTCCCAAATCGCGCGTCTCGAAGGGTTGAAGAATTCGGTACGCAGACGTTTTGTACATGCAGGTGCCGGAAGCAGTTCGCGAGACATCGGACTCATATGGCGAGAGATTGATACGGCGTTCGAGAGCCGCATCTTGACTGGTGCGGTAATAAACTATAATCACATTGAACCTCGTCAATTTCTAGAGGAGGCCAAAGACATTGTGATCAGACACGTGCAAAAAGTGTTGCAAAAACACACTAGTGTGAAAGTGAACACTATATTTAATGGCGAGTTCGTGTCGGGTGATAAGCGTGCTAATAAAAGTATCAATATGAAAAACTTTGAAATCTTTCGCACCTCCGATTTACATGATTGGTACAAACGCCGCATTATCGACCCCACACTAGCATCGCTAGAAGAGTTTCAAGAACGCGATAGTGGTTGGGCATTATCGCGAATAAACAATTTAACTGTAAATATAAACAAGTATAATCCAATGCGTGCGGGATGCCACATTAAATTACTGCGAGAAATAATGATGAAAAGAGCGGCGGTGAACGTGCAATCAAAAGACAATGCATATTTCGCGTGGGCGGTGGTCGCTGCTCTGCATCCAGTTGCAAAATATAGTGAGAGAACATCGTCATATCCGCGTTATACGACAGTGCTGAATCTCCAAGACATTGAGTTTCCAGTGACTGTGAATCAAATTAAAAAGTTTGAACTATCAAACAACATTTCGATAAATGTGTACAGCATCGAAGAAAAGAACATTGTCTCGAGACGTCTCAGTGAGCAGAAGAAAGACAGACACGTCAACTTGCTGTACGTGGAAGACAGCAACAGCGTTGGACATTTCACCTGGATCAAGAATCTCTCCCGACTTGTCAGCTCACAATTGAGCAAAAACAATGACAGAAAATATATCTGCGATCGGTATGTATATTTATTGCAAATTATATATTAAATAATCATAAAATATTTATAAAGTGTTTATAATTGTTATTTTACAGATGTCTGCATTATTTCGGTTCGGAAGACAAGTTGCAGTCACATATGGTAGACTGCGGAAAGATGAATGACTGCGCTATCCGGTTACCGAGCGATAAGGACAAGTGGCTCGCGTTCAACAACTTTAATCGCAAAGAGCGACTTCCTTTTATCGTATACGCAGATCTCGAATGTGTGCTAGCAAAGACGGAAGAAGAAAAAAACTTTCAACATCACCAAGTATTTAGTATAGCATATTATGTACATTGCTCATATGACGATTCATTATCCGAGTATTATTTTCGTCGTAGTATAGATTACGTTTCGTGGTTTTCCAAACAACTACAAAATTTAGCGATACGCGTAAAGAATATTTTAGCAACTAACGTCCCCATGGTAAATTTAACATCAGACGAGTGGGAAAAATTTCATAGCGCGACGCATTGTCATATATGTGAGAAACCATTCACGCAAGATGACGATACACGCGTACGCGATCGTTGCCATCTGACCGGGCGGTACCGAGGTCCAGCACACTAAAATTGCAACTTAAATTATAAAAACTCTTTTTGCATTCCAATAGTATTTCATAATTTATCCGGTTACGACTCACATTTCATAATTAAGGAAATAGCTACAGCGTTCGAAGGAGGAATCGAATTACTTCCAATAACTAAAGAAAAATATATATCATTTACAAAAAATGTTTAAATTGCAGAAGACAAATCCAGAAATATTAAATTGCGTTTTATCGATTCATATAAATTTCTCAATACTAGTCTCGATAAATTGGCATCATTTCTAAGTAAAGATAAACTCAAAAATTTACAATTGAAATTTCAAAATTTATCCACCGAAAATTTCGAATTATTAACACGGAAAGGTGTCTTTCCATATGAATACATTGACTGTGTCGACAAGTTGCAAGATACGTGTTTACCGCCGCACGAATCATTTTACAGTTCCTTGACCGGCGACACTGTATTCGAGAACGATTACGCGCACGCCGAAAACGTATGGGAGCGGTTCTCCATTCGAACGCTGGGCGAATATAGCGACTTATATTTAAAAACTGATGTCTTGTTATTAGCCGACATTTTTGAAAATTTCCGGGATAAATGTATCGAGAGTTATGGGCTCGACCCCGCGTATTATTATACTCTCCCCGGGTATATGTGGGATGCCATGTTAAAGCATACACGTGTAAATTTCGAACTGCTCACAGACATTGACATGGTAATGTTTATCGAACGGGGTATACGCGGTGGTCTGAGTCAATGTTCAAACAGATATGCACACGCTAATAACAAGTATATGCAGTCGTACGATCCATTGAAACCATCTTCATATCTAATGTATTTCGATGTAAATAATTTGTATGGATGGGCAATGTGTCAACCGTTGCCATATGCTGATTTTCAATGGGTCGATGACATGTCTAGTTTCAATTTATCATCTATCGCGCTCGATTCGCCTACAGGCTACATCCTTGAAGTAGATTTAGAATATCCACAATGTCTTCATGATGCGCACACTGACCTACCGTTTTGCCCGACACGCGACAAGCCACCAGGCAAGCGGGAAGATAAGCTTCTCGCAACGCTATACAACAAGAAGCGATATGTGATACACTACCGCAACCTGCAGCAATGTACGCGTCACGGCCTTCGCGTTGCAAAAATACATCGCATATTACAATTCGCGCAATATCCATGGCTTCGAAATTATATCGAACTTAATACGCAATTTAGAACACACGCGAAAAATGATTTTGAAAGAAATTTATATAAATTGATGAATAACGCAGTATTCGGCAAAACGATGGAAAATGTGCGTAATCGGGTTGATGTAAAACTTATCACACATTGGGAAGGAAGATACGGTGCAGAGGCAATGATTGCGAAACCAAATTTCCACAGTAGAAGCATCTTTTCAGAAAATCTAATCGCTGTAGAATTACGTAAACTCGAAGTAAAATTTTACAAACCAATCTATGTTGGCATGTGCATACTCGACATCTCCAAAACATGTTTATACGAATTTCATCACGAGTACATGTCACCGCTATATCGCGACAGATGCAGGGTAATGTACACAGACACAGACAGCCTAATATACCACATCGAATGTGAAGATGTGTATAAGAATATAAAGCGCGACGTAAGCAAATTTGATACGAGCGATTACGCTGCGGACAATGTGTATGGTATACCGCTCGTGAATAAAAAAGTGCCAGGTCTAATGAAAGATGAAAATAACGATACGATAATGACCGAATTTGTAGGGCTTAGAGCAAAAATGTATGCATTACGAGTGGATGGTAAGAAAGATACCAAAAAAGTAAAAGGTGTCAAGAGTAACGTTGTCGCGAGAACGATAAAGTTTGATGATTACACGCGATGTTTGAATGAAGAGATTGAAATGGCACATAGTCAGTCATGTATAAGATCGAAATTGCATGAAGTATACACCATTCGCGAGACGAAAATTGCTCTAAGTCCTCACGATGACAAGCGGTATATCATACCTGAAACCACTGATACATTACCATGGGGACATTATAAAATACCTTTGTAAATAATATTTGTTGTAAAATATGTATATTTTGTATATTTTGTATATGTATATTTTGTATAAATATGTATATTATATGTATATTTGTATTTATAAAATTATTAGATAAATATATTGTAAAATAAATAGTGTACAAATATTTTAAATAAATGTTTATAATAAATTGTTTTTATGAATCCATGAGTTGTGAGATTTATCCAGTCCCAACCATTTCACATAAACATCATCGCCTTTTTTCCGCAAAACCTTTTCCACGAGATATACATCGGGATTTGCAACATGATGTAGCTCATACTCGTAGAATCCTCCGGCGACGGAATTTCCGCGCAAATCTTCAAGTATATATGTCGCAGGATTAGTTTTCTGCACTTTGATAATTTTAAATATTTCAGTAGTCCAATTTGGTGTAAAACATTTTTCGAAGACGGTCTTGAATTTACTCACGCGTACCTGACAGCCTACTTTGAATCTTGCTGGAGCAGCAATTTTTATGTTACTGTATACCGTATTTAAAAGTTTTTCGGCAATTTCCGGAGTAACATCGATAGGTTTCATACCGATAGTGCGATGTTTTCGCGCATTGTACTCCGCAACGAGTCGGGACAGCGCATCGCCACTTGTAATTACCATTAAGTGTAAACATTTTCCACATATTGTTCTTTAAAGTACGATTAAATCGTTCCACTACTGAGGCTTTCATAACAGAATACGTCGAGTAATGATTGATGTTGTGTTTTTTTACGAGTTTCTGCACATTTGCATTGTAAAATTCTTTTCCTCTATCGGTTTGCATGTTTCTTGGACATCTCTTGCTATCTCGAATTATCTCAGCGATAGCGTCAGCTGTTTCGCGTCCGCTCTTATTCTTGAGCGGCAGGGCCCATGCATACTTGCTCAACACATCGATGACGGTGAGTATGTAATTGTATCCTTTGTTGACTCTTGCATAAGGACGCATCTCGACCACGTCAGCTTGCCACAGGTCGTCGTATCCATGTACTATGACACGTCTACGCGGAAAATTTCTTCTCGCTGGAGCGTGCAATTCCTCCACGAGTAGCTGCTTTTCAGAGGTGTTTGATCGAGGCATATTTGTAATAATGTGATATAATTTTCACGTACAGTTCTTTATGTATCTTTTGATGTAGTCTGCGTTACAGCCATTTTATCCAGCGTTAATAATAGCGCCTGCATATTCCTTTCAAGCCTGATTATTTTTTTCTCAATTTCTTTCTGTTGATCTCTCAAAAGCTTGACACTCGCTTCGACATATCGTTTGTTGGCTGCATCATTATCATCTTCTGGTTGCGCTACACGTCGTATCTTGCGCGACCTTGCGTCATAGCCGGAGGCTGTTAGACACAGAGTATTATCGCGCACGTAATTTCTTAGTAATCCATCCCATTGATAATATGAATTATTATTCGACGTTCCAAGTGATAATCCAAATTTATTAATCGACATTTCGATACCACTAATATTGACAGACTGACTCGTATCGTGGATGTATAACTTATTTTATAATAATACGAGCTTCGTAAAGTTCCTCGATAATCGATAATATTTCATTGCTGTGGGCGTTGTTGCCGGCTTGACATGAACCTTCGAGCAATCGCAGACGATCTACCAACTCGTTGGGATCATTCCAATGCACGTAATCAATCTTATTATTGTTTAAGATCATAGCATGCGGTATACCTTTTCCAGATTTTTTATCAGAGAATAATGGTGCGATTATATATTTATATTTGTATCCCTTGTTACCTAATACAGGCTGATTCACATTACCATTTCGTCTGTGAGCATTTGTTCTTATTAATATACTTTTATAGTTTTGCAAGTCATTCGCAGTATATATTTCATCGTCGGGAATTTTCTTGAAAACCAACTCGTAAAGACCTGCTGTTCCAACGTATTTTGACCCATCGATAATTATATTATCATTTTTATCCACATCGAAATTTTTATTACCGAGCGTTATTCCTTTGTCGATAAATTTAAAACCGTATACGTAATCCATCTTGGAATTTTTATCTTGACTCAATATAGCTGCCACATATTTTTGAGCAAGTGGACCCAGGTGATTTCGCAATGAATTTTGACCATCGGATGTTTGTAATGAATGTTGAATTGATGTCACAAGCGATTGAGGTGAAGTCTCGAAAATGTCCTCGATAGATGTCTTATCATGCAATAATTGCCTTGGCTGTACATCTAGTATCGGAGTAGAAGTAGTTGCATCCAATAATTGTTGCATTCGCCTGCTTTTGATTCGCTTTGGAGTAGAAGTTATACCGCTCAATGATATATTTGATCGCTTTGTTTTAAGCTCTTTTTTCTCTCCGAGCATACTCAATGGTTCAATCTTTTCTTCACCAGACTCAACACCAACTGTATTTTCAACAAGCTGTTTCAGAGGTTCAGAGATTGGTTTAAAATGCCTCTCCAATGCATCGTCCTCCTCCATTTTACCAGTTTTCAAGAAACGATATTTTTTACGGATTGAATCGCTCGTTTTCGCAATCTCTAACACAATCTTTTCACGATCGTTATTCATAATGTTACAATTTAGACGTTGCTCAATCAATGCATCGAAAGCGACTAAGTGCTTTGTGGTATTGCAAATTCATTAAATCCTTTTCTGTATCGTCCATTAGTCAGCGGACTGTCCTTGTCAATCGCTGCAAATCCATATTTATGTTGCCAACATTTTTGACAAAATGCGCGAAAATTATTGTATGACATATCTGTATTTACGTGATCGTTGTACACATGTTTCAAGTTTGTCCCATCTTGTTTAAATAAAATTAATAAGTTTGCATTGTCACGTACAAGATGCTTGGGTATCTTGGCATATGTTTGACAAAGATAGAAACAGTCGACGCTCGAGTGTCGCCCCATTGCAAAGTACTCTCTTATCGTATCTTGCTTGTCACATGCCACGTCATCAAAGATAAAAATGGAATTCGGAAGCGCCTCACTCGGTGGAATGACATCACTATTATTAGAGAATGTAAAATAACCAATTTCTTCTATCGGTGATAGCAAATTTTCCAAATATCGATATTTCGGTTGTTGAAGCGATTTCGAGTATACGTACACGTTCTCGAAGCAAACGCCGTGCGGGCTTTCTATCAAACTAATCAACGCGTTAGTTTTACCACAATTCGAAGGACCGCAAATGATTCCGCGTATAGTATTCGGCAGTATGTTTCCATGTCTGCGTATTTCTTTATCCGACATCAACCGTGTTTTATCGTCGAAATTTGTAACTTTGATTATCGTCGATTGCTGAACGAACCGCATGTTTTCTCTCGAATGAATGAATGAGTCATGGAGAGCCTATTTATAGCTGCGCGGAACCATGAATCACTCAGTATTGAAAAAATGTTTGTTCTGCTAACAAGTGCTTCCGATATTCATGGTTTAAGCGCCGAACAGCTGCAATTTGTACCAAAAGCATTTTTATTGCGCTATGAAAATCACATCCACTACGTGTGGGACAAGCTTCCGGAACACATAAAGGCGGATCCAGAGATTCAGACCTGTCGTCGATGTTTCAAACATTACAATCGACCGTGGCAGCAAACGCACATCGACGGTCCAGCGCCGATAATAAAGGATTGCAGCGAATGTCAACGAAAATAGATAGTGGTCTCTTTAATCGCGCGATAAACGCACTTCCGATCGAATTACATATCCCCGGCTATCAGTTTTGCGGTCCGGGGACTCATTTGGAAAAGCGATTGGCTAGAGGTGATCGAGGCATTAATCCATTGGATGCTGCGTGTCGCGAGCACGACATTGCATATTCTCAAAACATCGCCCTCAGAGAACGACACGTTGCTGACAATATACTCGCTGCGAAAGCGCGAAAACGTATTACTGCGAGAGATTCGACTCTTGGTGAAAGAGCAGCCGCTACGACTGTTTGGGCAGCTATGAAAGCAAAGACAAAATTCGGTATGGGGATGAAGACGAAAAAATCTTTGAAAAAGAAGAAGAAACGAATACTGTCTGTGGCGAAGCGTGGTGGTATCTTACCAATTTTACCATTGTTGGGAGTTCTCGGTTCGTTGGCCGGTGGAGCAGCGGGAGTCGCAAAGACTGTGAATGATAGCAAGGCTACGCAACGTCAGCTTGAAGAAATGCAACGTCATAATCGCGCTATGGAAGGTCGTGGAGTTTATCTCGCTCCATACAAGCGTGGACAGGGATTCTCAACTAAGAAAAAAAAAAACGTCAAAAAAAAAAACGCTAAAAATGCCTGTGGGTGTAACAACTAATGTACAATTAGAACAATTGGCAAGACGTATGCATATACCATTCTTTAGAGGTGTTTTCATGCGCAATAATTTCCCGATAAACGGTGTGCGACAAAATGAGAGCGGTATCGTCAATTTGGACGACGTTGATGGTCCCGGTACTCATTGGGTAGCATATGTAAAGAGGGGAAATCGATCAATATATTTCGATAGTTTTGGTAATCTACGACCACCCAAAGAATTGGTGCAATATTTAAATGTTACGAAAATAGAATACAACACACATCCTATCAAAATTATAATCAGAATAATTGTGGACAATTGTGTTTACGATTTCTTCAAACGGTTGATATAAAACCTGTCAATCCATCATCACGATTCAGTTTGACAACATGTCGCTAACACTAACGTTGACTGGCAAAAGTAGCGTTCTCGCTGTAAGCTACTTTCCAGCTATAGATTTATCGAATAGTGATTATGAGCTCGGTTTAACAGATTTTGAAACTTATCATACGATTCCGAATGTAAATTCTAAGAATAATAAATTTTACTTTGATAACGATGACAAGGAAATTACAATACCCGAAGGATCATACGAAATACAAGCTATAGATGAGTATCTGAGGCGTGCAATTTCACAATATCCTTCCAATAAAGAGCAGAATGAAGATGCAATAGCGCTTCGCGCCAATCATAATACTCTAAAGAGCGAAATCAAATGCATCTATAGAATAAACTTTAATAAACCATACAATATAGGATCGTTGTTGGGATTCTCGTCGAATCGTATATTGCAACCTCACAAATGGCATGATTCGGATTTACCTATAAATATTATTAGCGTGAATATTATCCGTATAGAATGTAGCGTCACCACTGGTGCGTACAGTAATGACAAGCGCGTACACACGATACATGAATTTTCACCGAGCGTGCCGCCAGGATATAAGATATCGGAAACGCCTGCACAGATCATTTATCTCCCGATCGTCGTACGGAGCATTACTGATCTAACGATACGCATTGTTGATCAAGAAGGACAATTGTTGGATTTTCGAGGAGAGGAAGTTACTGTAAGATTGCACGTACGGCGTCGACAAAATTAGCGTGTGATGCTCGTGCTAAATGATACGGAGCACGTGAGAGATAATAATTTTACGAGGGACATTACGAGGGACAATACTTTTGCGAGAGCAGCTGCGGTAGTGAGCGACAATAATCAGAGATCTCGTTACACTAAAAAGAAACTCAGCGCATTGAATCGCGAATTTTTAAAATCATTGGGATTCATCGTACGAAAAGATGATTGATATTTTGAATATTGGTGGTGAACCAGTCTTTGATGATCGTATCGTCAAGGTTGAGACACATACATACAATCCATATGCTAACACATCGCTTGGACATAGCGACGAGATACGGATACCTATACACCACCAGGATTTGTACACGTTGCCGTGCGAAAGCTTTTTGTATGTCGAGGGAAAGTTGATGACTTCTAAAATAGATGCAAATGAAACGATGATATTAACAAATAATTGTGTTGCGTTCATGTTTGATGAAATTCGATATGAACTCAATGGTGTGGAGATTGATCGCAACAGAAACGTTGGAATAACTTCATGCTCGCCATGAATTAATTTTGATACGTTCGCGCAACGACAACAATTGTCTGTATGGACCTGCTGAAGCTGCTATTGAATTACTCAAGATACAATGGCGTATGCCTCATGTACTATTGAATGAGGTTAATAAACTGTCCTTGCTACGAGCATTGGAAAGTGGGCAATTCTTAAACATGAGTTTTCGCGCTTGGGATCTATACGAATTTCCTCTGCTACATAGTACAACCAAGCATTCATGGACTGTGAAAACTGCTTCTCAGCTGGAAAAGCCGCGATATGTGATCTTTGCACTGCAGACTGGTAGAAAAAATATTATGACAAAAGATGTTACTGTATTCGATCATTGTAAATTAGCCAACGTAAAGCTGTATCTAAACTCTGAATCTTATCCCTATGATGATTTAAATTTAGATTTTGAAAACAATAGATTCGCCCTCTTGTTTGATATGTACTCTCGTTTTCGCAAATCTTATTACGGGTGTGATATTGAGAATGTACTAACTATCGCGAAATTTCTACATTGCGGTCCTCTCGCAGTTATTGATTGTTCGCGACAAAATGATTCTGTCAAAAATTCTACCGTGGACTTGAGAATAGAGTTTGAATGTAAGGAAGATGTACCGGCAAATACTACAGCATATTGTCTCATCTTGCATGATCGTGTTGTCGAATATTGTCCTTTGTCCAACGTAGTTCGTAAAATTACATAATCAGCAATTATCCCCTCCTCCGATGTAATATAAATGATTGAGATTTTTAACAATCTACATCAGTCGTCCAACATTCTTGCAACAAAATGGTTGTACCGACGTTTGTGGATCTGCAAGGATTTATTCTCAATAAACGATTTATCGTGAAGGAAGCGGCGATTCTGAGAAAAGGATTCATTGTTTCACATTATTTTTTCGCATGCCCCGTACCATGGGGTGTGCTCATAAAATCGGAGAGACGTCAAGCTTCATGGTTGACTCGAAATCATCATGGATTGCAATGGGAAGATGGAAGCGTTCCATACTGCATGGCTCAACGTTTGATTACAACAGCTATCGCTGGTATGATACAAGAAGAAGAAGAGACATCCTCTCTTGTGTACGTAAAAGGCCATGAAAAGCGAGAATGGTTGACCAAAATAATGGACGATGCGAGAAACGGTTTCATTATTGAGACCTTGGATGCAAACTATGAAGATATTCCTGCATTAAACAACTTAGATACTACCTATAGCCTACGTTGCGATAAACATGTAAAAAATTGTGCTTTAGAAAATGTATTTAAAATATTTAATTGGTGGTCATATCATCACAATGATTCGCCACACCCTTTTTTTGAATAAATTAATATTGAAATAATATTATCTTTGTTCGCTCATTTTCCTCATACGCCTACAAGTATTATATGTCCACACGTGCTCGTATTAATTTCAGCATGTGACAGCATTCTTATGTTATAATTTTTTAAATGTAGTCGATTGAGGTTTGAATGTGGTTGATTGATGTTCGATCGAGGTACGAACATGGTTCGAAAGTCGTTCGAAGGTGGTTGATCGATGTATGTACGTGGTGCGATTGATGTTCGATCGAGGTTGATTGATGTTTGATCGAGGTTCGAAGGTGGTTCGATCGAGGTTGATTGATGTTTGATCGAGGTTCGAAGGTGTTTCGAAAGTGGTTGATTGAGGTATGAAAGTGGTTGATTGAGGTATGAAAGTGGTTGATTGATGTTCGATCGATGTTCGAACGTGGTTGATTGACGTTCAATCGATGTTCGAACGTGGTTGATCGAGGTACGAACGTGGTTCGAAAGTGGTTGATTGAGGTACGAAAGTGGTTCGAAAGTGGTTGATTGACGTTCGATTGATGTTCGAACGTGGTTGATCGAGGTACGAACGTGGTTGATTGACGTTCGATCGATGTTTGAACGTGGTTGATCGAGGTACGAACGTGGTTGATTGACGTTCGATCGATGTTTGAACATGGTTCGAAAGTGGTTCGAAGGTGGTTCTATTGACGTTCGAAGGTGGTTTCAATTTTAAATATTATTCATATGCTTATTCTCATCATGGAATCTTTGTCTCGGACCATCTGTTTTCTTATCTCATGTGCCGAGTAAGCATTCAAGCTATTATGTCATACATCCCCTACTTTTCCTACCGAGAGCGGGTCTGTCTCCGCGATGTTCGTCATAAAGTTTTTAGCGTTTGACGCGTTAATATCTTAAAAAGTTTAAAATGAATTTTGAAGAAATAGTGCGCCATGACGATCGACCCAGGTGGGTCGATATGATATTTCGTGACGATCGACCCATGTATCATGACTTATGGTACGAGTCGGTGCGTGAGGTGGTGGCTGCGAGGTGGGTGCGGATAAGTCGGGAGTATGATCGATACTATAACGATCTGCTGTGGGGCGACATAGAGGAAGAGGTCCCTGATGGCGAATGGGATGATGTGTGGTGCCTTCGCCAGTTGTTCGGGGAGGATCCTTATCCTCCCGAACATGTTCTGGAGCCATTATGGGCCTAGTAAGTATTTCTTTTCAATTATAAATTATTAAAATAATAAATTGATTAATAAAATAAATATATTTAATAAAAATTTCTGTCATGTAGGAGTTCCGCCCTGCCGCCTCGCAGCCACCGCCCCACCGCCACCTCGCAGCCACCACCTCACACACCGCCTCGTACCATAAGTCATGATACATGGGTCGATCGTCATGGAATATCATATCGACCCATGTGGTTCGATCATCATGGCGCTGCTTTATATATTTTATGTATAAGTATATGTATAAGTATATGTATATAATATTTTAAATTTTTAAATTCACACACACACACACACACACAAACATTTTGTAAAATATATACACACACACAGTTATAAATAAAAAATTACTTTAAATATTTAAAAAAAAATGTATTTATTTTAGAATAAGTCCTCTCCCCTTCCTCCTATTAAAATCTTATTAATTAAAATTACTGTAAATATTATTAAAAAAAAGTCTCTCTCGCGTCCGCCTCTCGCGCTCTCGTTCCCTGCATCAGCTCTCGCGCTCTCCATCGCCGCATCGTCTCGCACCATCTCTCTCTCGCTCTTGTGATATCTCTCTCGCGTGCACCTCGCGCTCTCCTTCGCTGCATCAGCTCTCGCGCTCTCCTTCGCGTCATCTCGCTACCTCTCGTCATCTCGCGCTATCTCTCTCGCTCTTGCATATACGCCTCGCTGCAACACCTCGCGCTCTCAATCGCCGCATCATCTCGCTACCGCTATCTCTCTTTCGCGAACGTCTCTTTCGCGACATCTCTCTCTCTCGCGTTCGCCTCGCGCTATCCTTCGCATTCCTCTCTCCCCGCGGACCCCTTACCATAAAAAGTTTCATGCGGTCTTTCGCGGATTCCCCCCTCCCCGCGGACTCCTCGCAGACCCGTCATCTAAATCGCGGACGCTCCCCTCCCCGCGGACCCCTCGCAGACCCGTCACCTAAATCGCGGACGCTCCCCTCCCCGCGGACCCCACGCGGATCCTAACCTCGCGGACGCCTCCCCCTCCCCACGGACCCCTCGCGGACCCGTCACCTAAATCGCAGACGCTTCCCCCTCCCCGCGGCCCCCTCGCGGGCCCTAACCTCGCGGACGCCTCCCCCTCCCCGCGGACCCCTCGCGGACCAGGCACCAAATCGCGGACGCTTCCCCCTCCCCGCGGACGCCTCCCCCCCCCCGCGTGACGTCATTCCCCCTCCCCGCGTGACGTTATTCCCCCGCGCCCTGGGTTCCCCTCGCCCCTCACCCCTCCTCATTGCCCCTTGGGTTAGAACCCGCCTAGTATCACTACTCAAGTACGTTCCGGTTTTTCGCGTCATCGTGTCTGCGATCGTTCTTTCGGCATTATAGCCGACAGTGGCTTGCTTCTCGCTTTGGTAGCCGGTTTGCAGAACTCGTGGCAGTCGTCATCGCCCGCGTCAGTCATCGTTCCTCGCGTTTTTCGGGTCAGTGACTGATAACGGTTGGATGGTTGTTTCCGTTAATTAACTGTTTAAGAGAGTGCCGGTCTTCGAAAGGCAACGAGTTGTATTCGATCCACTCTCCGTCGCGTATGAAGGATGGGAAAAGTCACTCCGTTCGATTCGGGATCACAGTTTTCTTTATTACACAAATCCGCGTTTTACAATAATCTCTCTGGACAATGTCGCGGATAGCGACGAAAGCGATCGAGATGATTTATAGCGATGGCGCGTATAATCGACGAAAGTGATCGCGGCGATTTCTCGATTATCACGCGTCTATCTTTCTACAAATTCGAGGGCTCACTGATCGGCCGGGTAAGTCGGCCGGGCGTACATGCTACGTGAGATCGACCTGGCGAGCGGCAATTGGCTAGTGAAATATCGTACGGGGTCGCGAGCAAATAAACAGCGCATTCCGATCCGCGTGAGAAGGTCCGCAATATGACAAATATGTCACTTTCTTTGTCGCGCAGGCTCTCCGATAGCCACGTGTCGATCACGCAAGAAGTGTCGAGAAATTAATGCTTGACACCGTAACAGTGACTGTTTCTTCGCGCGGTTATGACATTGACCATTCCTCATAACACGAGAGTGTCTGTTCCAAGGGGTCATTTTCATTGATGTCGACTCCGTCGATTTGATCCTTCGTATCGCATAAAATGCGTCGTTCATCGTCTTACGTGCTGTTGCGTCAGCCTCAGTTTTAAAAACGCTTCAAGTCAGTGCGCGGCTCAATACAGCACATAGTGACCAGGGTCGAGCCTGTCATTATCTTTTCGCATCGGTCGAACACGGTGTCTATACACCCAGTGCGGTTTCTGCTTTGTCGTGTTGCGGAACGTTAGCCGGTATAACGGTCAGCCATATTGGACATGTGCGTTTCGAGTGGCCAAGAAGGCGGCCATATTGTCTTGTTGCTACCCGATTGAGCGGGAAAGAGAACGGTTGTGCGCGGGAAGACAGATTTGCGCGGGATATAGATTTGCGCGCGAGTCCGCCATTGTTACGCACCGCCCGTACGCCAGGAGCGAGACATTTCGAGTTGTGTGACCTTCGCCAATACGAACAATTTGACTTTTACTTCGGTAGTGTCCTTTAATCACACCGCCGAAGATATGTTACCACAAGAGCGTTACGACAAACTTTCCCTGCCGGAGCTTCAAGAGGAAGCTCGCAGCTACAGATTAAGTAACGTTCCGGCCAACCGAGGAGCGTGCATCGATTTATTGCTGGATTATTTGGAGAGGAATGGCCCTCTATGTGAATCGCGAGCGACTCTTACCCAAGAGGTCATCGAAAATCCAGCACGTCCAGATTCGGCAACCTCAGGTAACACTGATCTAACCACGTCCGATCAAGATTTTATTTCTACAGCGGACGCCCGTCCGTCCTCGGTGGATAATCTTTTACCACAGCTTTGCTCGTTAATGGCAAAACAAATAGAATTACAAAGAGAGCAAATGCTGCACCAGCAGTAAATAATGCAGCAGATGTTGGCATCTCACAGCACTAGCTACGGTCCACCTCAGGAGAGGAGTCGGTTCAGAGAGGAAGCTGCTTTTCCTCTTAAGCATGAACAACAATCTTATAATGGATCTCGCTTTGCAGAAGCTGCGCCAGCGTTCACAGGTAATTCAGTAAAATTTTTAACATCCCAGATCCCTACTTTTGGTGACCTCGAAGACGAAGACATCGAACTATGGATCGAGAAGATTGAATGCGTAACAGAGATACACAACCTGTCGCATGCTATCTGCAGCTACGTCCAAACTAAACAAGACTGTTCGCCGATGGCTCGACATAAGTACAGGTGACGTCAATAGGTCATGGTTTTGTTTTAAAAACGCCATTATTGATCGTTTCAGAAGAAAAATTCTTTTCAACGTGACTATGCAAAAAATCGAAGCCAGAAGATGGAGCTCTTCAACGGAATCCAGTGCCTCAAACTACAGGATTCAGATTCCATCCAACTGCTTATTAATGGGATCAATAACTTATCCATTAAAAGTATGGCAGCCAGTCTACGCGTGGATTCTCTGAACCAGTTCCTCAGAGAGATACAACATATCACGGCCTCATGTAGCGACTCGCTCAAGAGGTTTCAATACGCTAACAAATTCGAGAAAGCTAAAGACTCGAATACCAGGGTTGACAAATCCAAAATGTCAACCACGGCTTCCGAGAAGACTTACCCACAACAGAAGAATTTCAAGGTGGATTCATATTGCGTGTATTGTCACGGCAAGGATCACATTCGGGATAATTGCCCGAAATTGAAGAAAAAGGACCCCGGGCAGAAAGCGTCGCAACCGCCTCACCCTACCTCCGTTGCAGCGGTGGAGGAAACCTCGGAAGATTCGTCCGATACTGCCGAAGACTCGTCGGAATTAGTTGCGTGCGTCTGCGCTGATGACAGTAGGAAAATTGTTACCAACGATTCAACTGTAAATATTGTAAATATTAACGGTTCGCCAGGTATTTTATTAGCCCTAATCGACACAAGAAGTCCAATTTCATTTATTACTAGTTGCGCTTTTAATAAGTTTTTCGACTCGCTTTCTATTTCATTAGCAAAGACAAATCACTTATATAAGGCTTTAAATAATCAACCTATTGAAATCACCGGCGTATTTTCCACTAGTATCATTCTAGAAGCTTTACCTGATGTTGCTTTGTCAGTCAATTTACATGTTTTAAAAAGGAACTCAGTGGCAGCAGACATTATTTTAGGGCGCGATTTTCTTTCTAAACACGGAATTTCTGTCTCGGTAAAACTAAACAAGGACGAAATAAGAAGCAGAATCGAATTATTTTCTGAAATTGCGTTGGCCGAAGTAGTGAATGATTCTACTGATAACTTTAAAAATTTTCTTTCGAATATTGAAACAGATTTTGATGTGTCAATCAAACAAAAGCTGGTCGCAGTATTTGAGGAAGTGGAAAATACCTCGGTAACCCCTGCGCAAGATGATTATCTGGTCAAAGTTAGCCTAAAGGATGACTCGGTTTATGCATACGCTCCTAGACATTTTTTGCATGGGTTGAACGCATTAAGCTGAGAGAGATTACAGATGTCCTCCTCAGCCGCGATATCATTAAACATAGTTCTTCCCCTTATTGCGCTTAGTTCCCGTCCGGAAAAAGAACGGCTCAATGCGTCTATGCGTAGATTTACGCCCGTTAAATGACAAAGTTATTAAACAAAAGTATCCATTCCCTTTAATTGAAGATTGTCTCTCGAGATTAAACAATAAAGGGATTTTTACACTCTTAGATCTCAAAGATGGGTTCTATAATATTAAACTTCACCCAGAATTTACTAAGTATTTCTCCTTTGCAAAGCCTGATGGGCAATTCGAATATAATAGGTTGCCATTCGGCTTTTGCGAGGCTCCAGCCGAATTCCAACGAAGACTAGTTCACATATTGCAACCGTTAATTAGAGAGGATAAAGTATTAGTATACATTGATGATATTCTCATACCGTCATCCTCAGTCGATGATAATCTCGATATTCTCAAACAAGTATTGTTTCAACTCAAAAGATATAATCTTCAATTAAACCTTAACAAATGTACTTTTCTTAAAACAAAAATAGAATACTTAGGATACATCATATCTGCCAATGGAATTACTCTTAGTGCGCGTCATGTCGAGGCGGTGAAAAGTTTCCCGCAACCCAAGAAAGTGATCGAGGTCCAGAGATTCCTCGGGTTAACGAACTATTTTAGAAAATTTATTAAGAATTACGCGTCAATTGCTAAACCTCTGCATTGCTTGTTGCGCAAGACCGCTCAATTTGAATTTGATAATAGTTGTCAAACGGCATTTCAGACTCTTAAAGAAAAGTTGATATCATATCCGGTTTTAGCTATCTACGATCCATTTCTCGATACAGAAATACATACCGACGCCAGCGCAATAGCAATTGCTGGAATCTTATTACAAAGACAGAAATCAGGACAATGGATGCCAGTCGCATATTTTAGCCAGGCTACAAATTCAGCGGAGTCCAAGTTCCATAGTTTCGAGCTCGAAATGCTCGCAATAATAAAAACTATTGATAGATTTCATATCTATTTATATGGCCTGTACTTCACAATTATTACTGATTGTCACGCATTAGTCCACGCAATTAACAAGGCTAACATTAATCCTAGAATTGCTAGGTGGATTCTAAGACTTCAGAATTATACTTTTCGAATTGTTCATCGCGACGGTAAAAAAATGGCGCACGTTGACGCACTCAGTCGCGCGGTTAACTACATTGAAACGCTTCCGTTGGAAAAAGAACTACAATTTAGGCAACTGCAAGATGCAAGAATTAAATCAATAGCTAGAGACCTCGAGTTCAATGATCACGAAAAGTTCGAGCTCATCGAAGGACTCGTCTTCAGAAAAGCATTAGACAAACCGCGTTTTATAGTTCCCGAGTCTATGATTAACAACATTATACACATATATCACGATGAGATGGCCCATTGCGGCGTAGAGAAGACTGTCCAAGGTATCGGAAGTAATTACTGGTTCCCTACTCTACGTAAAAAGGTTAAAAGTTATATAGATAATTGTGTAACATGCCTGATGGCCAACTCAGCAGTGAACTCTCGCGAGGGCGAAATGCAGATCACCGATACGCCACACACACCTCTGGAGATTTTACATCTAGATCATTTTGGACCTCTTCCAGAATCTTCTAATGGCTTCAAACATATCTTAATAGTCATTGACGCCTTTTCGCGATATTCATGGCTTTTTCCGGTAAAATCCACCACCTCTGTTACGTCCTGTGGACTGCACGATTCTTTTCTCCTCCCCGATTTACGCAGATTCGCGTTCCGCGAACATATTAATTATAAGACCGAAATTAGTTATAAGAATTAAACGGAGAAAGACAGTGATTGCGAAACAACTCGACCGGTGAGATTACGAAACCTACACTTTGATCAATAAGTCATAGGTAATGTTGAAATATCACGATCGACACACGCTATCAGCGTACCAAAGATCAGAATTAGAAAAAAACACTTCATACAAGAGAGCAATACGTTGCGCAAAAGGGATTAAAACACCGAACGTATGACTATGAGTCACAAGAAAAGAAGACGCCCTTTGCTCTATAAGAAAGAATAGTATAAAAGCAGCGAATCTTCCAAGAACGCTCTCATTAATTCCGGCTGCATCTTGGCACTGGCGCACCGTGTAATACACACTCACTGTGACCATCAAACTCAACCAGTTAGCAACCAGCCAGCATCCTACTCATTCGGCAATTCGAGAGAATCCAGCCATTCGGAGAGTCAACTGAACTGTCATCGCAGACCAGCCACTTGTGCAGATCAAGTAGTGAGTACACTTATCCACATCGCGTAAAAATAATTAAATCCGCCAACGCGACTTAAATAACCACTATTCTCAGTGGAAATCGCTGCCCGCCAAGCGGTCAAACGCGTCCTCCGGTAGAAACACGACACACACACACTCATATATAATTGTTTATACATGTCCACAAATTCAAATGTCTAATTCTCCGAATATTATTAAGATTTTATTTTTTTTTAATAAATAATAATTATTTACATTACGCGAATTTAGTCTTATTTAAACCCCTGTGTTCCTTCCTATATCCCCCGAGATCGCACAAGGTCCTATCCCGCGTAAAAGGGATTTAATTCCCTTACCGAAAAGGACCGATGAACGGACCCCTGAGATAAGTCAGGTAAAAGCGACTATTCAGTCGTTGACCTGCAAAAGGGCCAGACAGTCCATTCGACCCGAAATCACACAGACTTCGGGAAAAACATTGTTATGACCTCCTTGCGGCCTATCCTTCCCACAGGTCAGGACGTAACATACGTTTAATTGGGGGCTCGTCCGGGATTGAAATGTGCGATTTTCGGGAATAGGAATGAGTAAAAAGACTAGAAGCACAACGAACAAAGACGAAATAGAAGAACTTTATAAAACTGCATTAACAACACTACATAGAACACGCAAATCTAAACCTAAACCATCTGATTCCGAATTAATTCACACATCCACACCTTTAGTACCTTCAACTTCGACATCTCGCCAAATTAATTTTTCATTGAAAGATCCTTCTTCAGAATTCGATTTAACTGAAAATACTTTAGTAGCCGAATCGCCCGAGCCAGATTCCGACGATTCCGCCGATATAACTACTGAAACAATAAAAGATCAAATCGAAAAATTTGATATCGAAAGCGATCTCAAAAATTTACAATCTTTTAACATGGCGCAACCTAACCTAACCCCTTTGCTACCTTAAAATACGCGGTAGACGCCGTCCCCTTTTTTGACGGTAGTAACATTCCGCTAAATTATTTTATCGAGGGTTGCGAGGAAACAAAAGCTATGCTTCCTAAGGAAGCAGAAGCTCAATTTACTAAAATTATAAGAACTAGAATAATGGGAGAAGCGCGTCGAACAATTCGGGATAAAGATTTTGATACTGTATCGCAATTAACTACTTATTTAAAGAAAATTTATGGACCCACTAAAAATGTATATCAGTTACAAGGAGAACTAGGATGTATTTACCAAAGGAATGAAGAGGATGTTGTCACTTACGCAAATAGAGTTAAATTACTTGGAAAACAAATATTGGAAGCATATCGAAGTTTCGGTCACATTTTACCCAACCAAAATATAAAAACAACGGTAGAAAAGGACATGTGTAAGTGTTTTATTAGAGGGCTAAAGCCCGAAATAGAGCAGAGAATCGCTAGAGACTTAGACGTACAAGAAACTGTCGCCGACGCCCTAAGGATAGAAAGAGAGCTTCGAGAGATGACAGGTTTACGCCAAGGCCAAGGCGTTAAAACAGGCCAATCACCGTACACTAATCAAGTGCGGGAAATCTGTCAGATCTGTTTCAAAGAGGGACATGCCGCAAGTAGCTGCAGGAAGCTCGTTCAATTTTCCTTACAAGGGCACGATTTTCAAACGAATAACGGGACGGAGATTTTAATTTGTCAAATATGTAAAAACGCGGCCACAGTGCGGACAAATGTCGCCAACGCGATCTTCGCGCTCGTCAGTCAGTGAACGTAATTCAAGAAAAAACTACTATATGTCAATTATGTTCAAAAATCAGTCACGACGCCAAATCATGCCGGCAAAATACTTCCCTACAACCAACTAATAAATTGTCGGTTATTTGTCAATGGTGTGAAAGGCCTGGCCATTCGGCTAGTAATTGTTGGAAAAAACAGAACGAGGAAAGAAGTTTGGAAAATAGACCGAAAGTTTCATGTCAACTTTGCGATAGATTCGGACACGCCGCTAAGGATTGTCGTGTTAAAATAAATCAACAACTGACGACGAAGAACGATACATTCTGCAGATATTGTAAAGAACAAGGCCATCTCCTTGAAAATTGTCAGTTACGCAACGCAAGTTAATCGTCGAAAAGAAAATAATCAGGGAAACTACACAGGTCCCTCGGGGTCGGGTGCACAACGGGGGGCCGGACAGACTTCACACCCATCGACATCTCAAGAAGCCAAATAGGCCGTCAGACCATCGACATACGACCCGTAACAGTAAACCTCGATAAACATAGTCGCGTGCCTACTGTTCAGGTCCAAATTAACGAAGTACCATCGCAAATAACCTTTCTATTAGACACGGGATCCGGACCAAATATAATCAAGGAAAATTTTATACCTAAAACTCTAAAAATTAACTATACAAATATATTAAAATTAAATGGTATAAATAATCATCCCGTATATACGCTCGGAGAAGTCGCTTTAAATCTCCTTGTAATACCGATATCTTTCCACTTAGTATCTCACGACTTTCCGATCCCACAATCCGGAATATTGGGAAATGATTTCTTTAAACAAACATCATCGAAAATAGATTACGCTCAAGGATATCTGACCGTATCCGGAATTAACATACCGTTTTTCTCACCGGAATCTATAATAGTGTCTCCGAGATCCGAATCATTATTTTATGTAAGGATAGAAAACCCCGAAATAAAGGTGGGATATATACCGAAATTAAAAATAGAACATGGAATTTACTTAGGAGACACTATTGTAGAGAACATCTCCGGAAAGGCGTATCTAAATGTTATAAGTACCTTAGACGAAGAAGTGGAAGTCCGCGTACCCACTTTGCGTTTAAAGCCGTTGGATCAATTATTTGACGACCATAAATCCGACAGTCCGACGGTCAACAATTACGATGAAGTTTCATCTATAAATGAAGAACACCAACAAAACTTATATTGATATCCAAGACAAAGAAGAAAATTTCGAAGATGAAGAAAAATTTACGGAAATAACTCGAAAGGCAAACAAAATTAATGTTGACAAGGGGAATAAAAATTCTCCTGAAAATTCTAATAATTCAAAAATCCTTGGAGAGGGAAGTTACCAAACCTCTCCTGAAAATTTTAATAATTCGAAAATTCTTGGAGAGGGAAGTTACCAAACCTCTCCTGAAATTTCATATAATCCAACAATTAACGGAGGGGGAAGTTACCAAAACTCTCCTGAAAAATTGAATAATTCTAGTAAAAGGAAAAATTATCAAATCTCTCTTAAAAATTTAAATGATTCAAAATCCTTTGGAGAGGGAAGTTACCAAACCTCTCCTGGAGGGGATATTTCTAGAATTTCGGAGGGAAATTTCCAAACCTCGCTAGAAAATTCTAGCTCCGTCAATTGCGAGGAGGGAAGTTACCAAACCTCACTACGCGATTTGACACAATCTTGTTCTAATTTAAGAGAGAAAAATTCCTTATCATTTCCAGATATCAAATTTCCGAAAGTTGGATTATTCACAGAAGACCACAATGACAAATTAAAGTCATCTCATGTCACTATAAAAGACCTTCTTAAAAAGGCACAAAATTATAATTTAAATATTGAAAAATTAAACATTAAAAACTCTAAACGCATGAAAAACAAAACCAAACCGTCTTCAAAAGTTTCGACATCTTTACTAAACAAATCGCAAGAAATTATAGATAAATTTATGCGAAAACGAAAATCTAAACATAAAAGAAAACAACAACAAATTAACGATTTGCATAATTGCCTAGTGGTTTCCGAGGAAAAGGAGAAAGACCGCTTTATACAAATTACCGAATTATTACGATTGGAACATCTAAATAAAAAGGAACAAGAAAGTGTAAAGAAATTAATAACAAACAGTCAAAACCAATTTCATATTCCTGGAGAAAATCTATGTTTGGCGCACACACTTGTATATAATTGTAGATAGTAGTTGCAAGATAGTAGTAATACTAGGCCGGTTCTAACCCAGGGGCAATGAGGGGAGTGAGGGGCGAGGGGAACCCAGGGCGAGGGGGAATGACGTCACGCGGGAGGCGTCCGCGATGTACCGCGAGAGGTCCGCGGGGAGGGGGAAGCGTCCGCGATTTTGGTACCGGGTCCGCGAGGGGTCCGCGGGGAGGGGGAGCGTCCGCGATTTAGGTGCCGGGTCCGCGAGGGGTCCGCGGGGAGGGGGAGCGTCCGCGATTTTGGAGCCTGGTCCGCGAGGGGTCCGCGGGGAGAGAGGAATCCGCGAAAGACCGCATGAAGCTTTTTTGGGTGAGGGGTCCGCGCGGAGAGAGGAACGCGAAGGAGAGCGCGAGGCGAACATGAGAGAGAGATGACGCAAGCGAGGCGTATATGCAAGAGCGAGAGAGGTAGTGCGAGATGGCTAGGTAGCAAGATGACGCGAGGCGTTCGCGAAGGAGAGCGCGAGGCGCACGCGAGAGAGATGACGCAAGAGCGAGAGAGATAGCGCGAGATGACGAGAGGTAGCGAGATGATGCGAAGGAGAGCGCGAGAGCTGATGCAGCGAAGGAGAACGCAAAGAGAGAGGCGTTCGTAAGAGAGACTTTTTTATAATAATATTTATAGTAATTTTTAATTAATAATAAGATTTTAATAGGAGGAAGGGGAGAGGACTTATTCTAAAATAAATACATTTTTTTAATATTTAAAATAATGTTTATTTATAAAATAGGTGTGTGTGTGTGTGTGTGTGTAATGATACAATTTTGTGTGTGTGTGTGTGTGTAAAAATATAAGAATGAAAATATATAATATAAAATATAATATAAAATATAAAATATAAATATTAATTCAATTATTAATAGGCTCGATAATTAGAAATTAAAAAGTAATGAATATTAGGCCTTTTCTCGAGCAGGAAATAAATAAATAAAATGACGATGTTAATGTCTAGTATTGTAACTTAATTTATTTAATGCGGAACGTTTCGTGCATTTACTTATGACTTCTTCAGCCGCAATTCAATCTACAAGTATGATACAAATTAAAAAAATCTTTTTATATATAAATTCTTATTAATCTTACAAACTATTAATGTGTATATGTTATCCATGTGTACGATCACATTTTCTCAGTCCTTATTTTTCTTCGAGTATGTCAACCAGTAAAATATAAGTACGGAAACAGAAGTAAAAAGACTATTGGTACGAATAACATGTTTTTTAACTTGACCGAAGCTTAGTATGTCTGACAATGATATCAATTTCTAGCGGTGGTATTCTTATATCTATGTCGAGTATATGACTAAGAGGCAATTAGAACACAATATTATTTGTTTATTTTTTATTATTTATACCGAATCGAGTAACGGAAAGTAAGAAGGATCTAGATATTCGCTATCTTCCATCACATTAATTATCTCTCGCACGCGAGAGAGATGACGCAAGCGAGGCATATATGCAAGAGCGAGAGAGAGATGTTGCGAGATGATGCGGCGATGGAGAGCGCGAGAGCTGATGCAGCGAAGGAGAACGCAAAGAGAGAGGCGTTCGTAAGAGAGAATTTTTTTTTTAATTAATATTTTTTTTCTTTTAATATTTTTTTTTCTTTTAATATTTTTTAAATTAATAAGATTTTAATAAGAGGAAAGGAGAGAGGACTTATTCTAAAATAAATACATTTATTTAATATTTTTAATTAATATTTAAAATAATGTTTATTTATAAAATAGGTATGTGTATACACGTGTGATGTGTGTGTGTGTGAATTCAAAATATAGAAATGAAAATATATAAAATATAAGAAAAACAACAAAGAAAAATATAATATATGAATATATAATACAGAATATAGGAATATAATGAATATAAGAATATAATATAAAAAGATATAAAAAGAGATATATTAATAATAAAATATAAGATTAAGATTAAAATATATATGTTAGGGAGGGCGGCGGTTCCATCTTCTTACGGTAACCATTATACGATGGTCTCTATCTACCAGTCTACTGAAACAAAAGTAAAAATTTATTATTAATTTTAATATACATATACTACAAAAATAGATTAAATATACTTACAATATTACCAATCATTAAAATCTTGGGGAACGAGTCCGAAAAGTTCATCGGACGGTGATGATGGTGATGATGGTGATAGTGGCGATGGTGGTGATGGTGGTGATGGTGGTGATGGTGGTGATGATGGTGATGGTGTTGATGGTAAGTTGAATTCTGCTGCATAGAAATTATGAAGTCCCCAGCGCGAGTATAGGTGTTCTGTATAAGATTTTTTTAAACGGATCTCTCGACTTTGTATCGCTTGCACGATCGAACTCACTGGATTATTTCCCGATATCGCTGGAACACTGACACCAGGTTCGAAAAGTCTGCGTAATGAGTACTTTAAACCCTGGAGGCGTGCAATTCGAGCGCGAAGCAATGCATAATAATAATCTTCCAAATGTTCACAATCAATTTGTTTTTGCTCTTCCATCAACAACTCGATACACGTGTCACATTGATCCTCCCACACAGCGCATTCTCTTTTCGAATCCACCCAAAGGAAATGACTTCACAGATGCCGTTCTAGTGCTTCGATTTCCCCCATATTGTTCGCCATTTTTCGATACACATGGAATGTTTTTAATTAATCACTAATATAGTATATACTCACTATAATAGTTTATGCAAGTTTATTTTGTGCAAATAGGACACAGATTGCACGATAGTATTTGGGATATTGAACCTCTACACTCACAACATCTATCTCCCAAAAGATAAACGTATTTTTCAGTTTCATGTTCACGCACAGCACAAGCATGCGTGTACAAGTCATTAACTCGCAGGAAACACGCTGTGCAAAATTTATCATTATAAACTCTATAGTAAAAAGAAATGCAACACATTTTCAGTAGCTCATCAATGTTTCTAATGTCTGTCGGTTTTAAACGTTTCACGCGTTTATCAACACACTCACTGCAATCACTATCATAATCAGAATCTTTTAAAATTCCTATGTCATCATCGGATGATTCTTCATTGTTCACTACTTCGATATCCATGTCTTCCTCTTCATTGTCCGCTTCTTCAACATTTATTTCAATGTCTTCATCATTGTCTTCATCAATAACTACATCTTCATCACTATCTTCTATATTCATTTGTTTCTTCTCACTTGCACTTCGTCCAGGACACTTTAATTCGTCAAATGCTGAAAACTTTATGACGGTACAAATATTATAATGTTGCTCCCCTCATGATTTTAATTCTACATCTCTCTTGTTCTAACTGGAGTATCATGTCTCGGCTAGCTCATCACTTTTTACATCACCAGAGAGCGAAGAAATAATTTTGTCAGCTATATCTTATTGGGAAAGAAATAATTACATACAGTTTAACAGTAAAATAATTTTTATTTGTTACAAGCATTATGAAGAATATCTTTTACAGCACAAGCTAATAATTCACAAGCTAATAATTCACAATCAATAAGTGAATCGCTGTCAAACATAGGGCTTTCACGTATCATTTTTGCGGCATTGCTCACATCGCAGATATTATCAAGTTGTAAAATATTTACAAATTGTTTAAACTTTTCAGTAACAATATGCAGATTTTCACACAACCAGGATTACATATGATCTATACATTTTTTAAAATTAAATAAACATAATAAAGTTGATGGTTTCATGTATAAAGTATTATTAGATGATGTAATTTTTATAATTTTTGAAGTAGACATGTCAATTCAAGTGTCAGTTCACAAATCCATAGCGGAGTTTCAGTTAGCCGCTCAATATCAGCTCGTTTCTACATTAGCAATTTCCATGTTTCAATAGGCAATATTATTTGATTGCATCGATTATAGCCAATAGCCAATTCCACATAAGATATAACTCCAACGCTGATTCCTATTTCCAAATACTTGTATGACGTAGCAGTCAGGGCGTATCTTCTTCCAAGTATACGAACCGCAAATCAATTTCAAGCGTTGATACAATTGCGTAATCCGTATGTGACAAAGTCACAATTAACCGATTTGCAAAAATGTAACACAAGCGCCAATGTTTGGCCGCTATGACATCATCCTCAGAAAAATAATGAAATATTAGATGTAAAATAATGCAACATATCCAAAATTTCAAGCGCCAATGTACGGCTGCTATGATATCATACCCAGGTGTTCAAAACGTACGTATCAAAATCACAAGAAAATGCAACATAATTAAAATTTTCGAGCGCCAATGTATGACCGCTCTCATCTTGAGATGAATCTCGCGAAATGTGCAAAAATGTATCAATTTCAAGGTCGATGCATCATTCGTACGTAACAAAATCACAAAGTTAAGTGCAACATACTTGAGTGCCAATGATCTCTACAATCAAATAAAAATGATGGTAAAGAGGTATACTATGTTAGTATCATTGTCAGAGGTTCAGCAAGAGCATCTCGAGTAAAGAAATATGGCACAATTGGAAGCAAGTTTGTTGGAGCAAGTCACAAGGGTGAATTCGGTTGAAGAATATATTGTGTGGGAGCAGCAATGTGACGAATACATCGAATCACTGGAAGAACAAAGTCGAATAAAACGTCCACGATTACCGATCGGAGTTCGACAATCGCTTGTCTCCCAAATCGCGCGTCTCGAAGGGTTGAAGAATTCGGTACGCAGACGTTTTATACACGCAGGTGCTGGAAGCAGTTCGCGAGACGTCGGACTCATATGGCGAGAGATTGATACGGCGTTCGAGAGCCGCATCTTGACTGGTGCGGTGATAAACAGCAATCACATCGAACCTCGTCAATTTCTAGAGGAGGCCAAAGACATTGTGATCGGAAACGTGCAAAAAGTGTTGCAAAAACACACTAATGTGAAAGTGAACACTATGTTTAATGGTGAGTTTGTGTCGGGTGATAAACGCGCCAATAAAACTATCAATACGAAAAACTTTGAAATCTTTCGCACCTCCAATTTGCGTGAATGGTACGAGCGCCGCATTATCGAGCCCACGCTAGCATCACTAGAAGAATTTCAGGAACGCGATAGTGGTTGGGCATTGTCGCGAATAATCAATTTAATTGTAAATATAAACAAGTATAATCCAATGCGCGCGGGATGTCACATTAAATTACCGCGAGAAATAATGATGAAGAGAGCAGTGGTTAATGTGCAATCAAAAGACAATGCATGTTTTGCGTGGGCGGTGGTCGCTGCTCTGTACCCCGCCGAAAGAAATGTGGAACGGGAATCATCATATCCGCATTACACAACAGTGCTGAATCTCCAGGAATCTCATTGAGTTTCCGATGACGTTGAATCAAATTAAAAAATTTGAACATCATAATGACATTTCGATAAATGTGTACAGTATCGAAGAAAAGAACATTGTCCCGATACGTCTCTCGGAGGAAAAAAAAGACAGACACATCAACTTGTTGTACATGCAAGACAGCAACAGCGTTGGACATTTCGCCTGGATAAAGAATCTCTCCCGGCTCGTGAGCTCACAACTGAGCAAACATAATGGTCAAAAATATATCTGCGAGCGGTACGTATATTTAATTAAAAACGCAATATATAAAATATATATAATAAATTATATATGAAAAAAAAACTAATTATTTGTTTTTACAGATGCTTACACTATTTCGGGTCTGAAGACAAGTTGCAGACACATATGGTAGACTGTGGAGAGATGAATGACTGCGCTATCCGGTTACCGAGCGATAAGGACAAGTGGCTCGCGTTCAACAACTTTAATCGCAAAGAACGACTTCCTTTTGTCGTATACGCAGACCTCGAATGTGTGCTGACAAAGACGAATAAGAAGGAAGAAGAAAAGAATTTATACCAACATCACCAAGTATTTAGTATAGCATATTATGTACATTGCTCATATGACGATTCGTTATCCGAATATTATTCTCGTCGTAGTGTAGATTGCGTTTCGTGGTTTTCCAAACAACTACAAAATTATATCGAACTTAATACACAATTTAGAATGCAAGCAAAAAATGATTTCGAAAAAAATTTATACAAATTGATGATTTGACATTGTGATGATTCGACCACCAATTAGCACAACTCATGGATACATAAAATAATGTATTATAAACATTTATTTAAAATATCTGTACACTGTTTATTTTACAATATATTTATCTAATAATTTTATAAATAAATACAAATATACATATAATATACAGTTTTTACAACAAATATTATTTACAAAGGTATTTTATAATGTCCCCATGGTAATGTATCAGTGGTTTCTGGTATGATATACCGCTTGTCATCGTGAGGACTTAGAGCAATTTTCGTCTCGCGAATGGTGTATACTTCATGCAATTTCGATCTTATACATGACTGACTACGTGTCATTTCAATTTCTTCATTCAAACACCGCGTGTAATCATCAAACGTTATCGTTCTCGCGACAACGTTACTCTTGACACCTTTTACTTTTTTCGTATCTTTCTTGCCATCCATTCGCAATGCATACATTTTTGCTCTAAGCCCTACAAATTCGGTCATTATCGTACCGTTATTTTCATCTTTCATTAGACCTGGCACCTTTTTATTCACGAGCGGTATACCGTACACATTGTCCGCAGTGTAATCGCTCGTATCAAATTTGTCGAGGTTGCGCTTTATATTCTCGTACACATCTTCGCATTCGATGTGGTATATTAGGCTGTCTGTGTCGGTGTACATTACCCGGCATCTGTCACGATACAGCGGTGACATGTACTCATGATGAAATTCATATAAACATGTTTTGGAGATGTCGAGTATGCACATGCCAACATAGATTGGTTTATAAAATTTTACCTCGAGTTTGTGTAATTCTATGGCAATTAAATTTTCCGAAAAGATGCTTCTGCTGTGAAAATTTGGTTTCGCAATCATTGCCTCTGCACCGTATCTCCCTTCCCATTGTGTGATGAGTTTTACATCAACACGATTACGCACATTTTCCATCGTTTTGCCGAATACTGCATTATTCATCAATTTGTATAAATTTTTTTCGAATCATTTTTTGCTTGCATTCTAAATTGTGTATTAAGTTCGATATAATTTCGAAGCCATGGAGATTGCGCGAATTGTAATATGCGATGTATTTTTGTAACTTGAAGACCGTGACGCGTACATTGCTGCAGGTTGCGGTAGTGTATCACGTAACGCTTTTTATCATATAATGTCGCGAGCAGCTTATCTTCCCGCTTGCCTGGTGGCTTGTCGCGTGTCGGGCAAAACGGTAGATCAGTGTGCGCATCGTAAAGACATTGTGGATATTCTAAATCTATTTCAAGGATGTAGCCTGTAGGCGAATCGAGCGCGATAGATGATAAATTGAAACTAGACATGTCATCGACCCATCGAAAATCTGCATATGGCAATGGTTGACACATTGCCCATCCATACAAATTATTTACATCGAAATACATTAGATACGAAGATGGTTTCGATGAATCGTACGACTGCATGTACTTGTTATTAGCGTGTGCATATCTGTTTGAACATTGACTTAGACCGCCGCGTATACCCCGTTCGATAAACATAACCATGTCGATATCGGTAAGCAATTCGAACGTAATATTTGTATGTTTTAACATGGCATCCCACGTATACCCGGGGAGAGTATAATAATACGCGGGGTCGAGCCCATAACTCTCGATTCATTTATCCCGGAAATTTTCAAAAATGTCGGCTAATAACAAGACGTCAGTTTTTAAATACAGATCGCTATATTCGCCCAGCGTTCGAATGGAGAACCGCTCCCATACGTTTTCAGCGTGCGCGTAATCGTTCTCGGATACAGTGTCGCTGGTCAAGAAACTATAAAACGATTCGCGCGGTGGTAGACACGTATCATGCAACCTTTCAAAACAGTCAATGTATTCGTATGGAAAGACACCTTTCCGTGTTAATAAATTGAAATTTTCGGTAGATAAATTTTTAAATTCTGAATGTAAAATTTTGAGTTTATCTTTATCCAAAAAAGATGCCAATTTATCGAGACTTGTCGTGAGAAATTTATAAGAAGGGGGAATCGATAAATCGTAATTTAATATTTCTGGATTTGTCTTCTGCAAATTGAACATTTTTTGTAAATGATATATATTTTTCTTTAGTTATTGGAAGTAAATCGATTCCCCCTTCGAACGCTGTAGCTATTTCCTTAATTATGAAATGTGAGTCGTAACCGTATAAATTATGAAATACTATTGTGTTTAGAGAATTTCGAAACACGTGAAAGATGAAGCGGATAGTCAAAGGAAGCGCGTATTAGAATTAATGAGACTCGTTGAAACAAATCGTACTTTATTCTCAAAGTAAAACACAGAACGGAAGCGATAACAATTAGATCGCTCGCGACGAATCGAGAGAGTAATTGTAAGCGAGAAACCGACAGGCGTGTAAGCTTGAACGGTTTATAGCGAACTGACTTATTTTATCGAATATATGTGTCAAGGACTCGTCGCGAAACTGTTATTATAACAGCTGATTCGACAGATTCGTGGCCTGGCGAGACGCGCGGTAAGACGCGCGAGGCGCGAAAAAAGGTAAACAGAGTTCGTCGAGAAATTGAGCCGATGCATGGCTTTCTCGAGAAATCGATAATCTCGAAATACAGACAATAACAGACACGCAGACAAGATAACAGAGTAATCGGTTTTAAATCGAATACATAATTAAATGGAAAATGTTTTAACATTACCGCCCGCCTCAGGGGCGTGACGAACGCCGCTGAAATAGAAAATAATATTTTTGTAATTACTATATACAGAGCAGATGGACATTAACCGAATGAGTACAGTATTTACAGCTGAGAGAATGATTGTAATGCATCGAAATAATACAAAGATGTACGAAGAACGAATGACGTAAATGGCAGAAGATGCGAACTAATTCCGTAGCAATTTGACAAAAAACCGTGTTGCACGATTTATGCCTCAATTGGGAGCGGGCATAGTTTGACGATCGGTCTTTTCAATTCTGAAGTAGCGGTTCGTACGGTAACGACGCATATTCGACCGTCAGAACCGGGATGGATCGCAGTTACTCGCGCTAACGGCCACTTTGACGGTGGAAATCGCTCGTCGGAAATCAATACGAGAGAACCGATTGAAATCGAGTTTGACGATTGTTGCCATTTGTTACGAGTTTGCAACCGCTATAGATACTCGGTTGACCATCGATGCCAGAATCGTTCGAGCATGTTGCGAAGCAGCTGCCAACGTGACAATCACGAAATCGGCGTGTCTGCTAAGGAGACGTCCGGAATGATGATTAAGGACTCGCCGACGAGAAAATGCGCGGGTGTTAACGCGTTGACGTCGGCGGGATCATCGGAGAGAGCGCAAAGCGGTCGCGAATTCAACACGGCCTCGATTTGTGCGAGCAAGGTACTGAACTCTTCGTAGGTGAGTGCGGATTCGCCGAGAACGCGTCGAAGATGAAATTTTGCTGATTTCATGGCGGCCTCCCATTTACCACCGAAGTGTGGAGCGGAGGGAGGATTAAACCTCCACGTAGTGCCGTCGGCGGTGAGGAGATTAGCGAGCTCTGCGATTTCGTCGGACGCGGAATGGAACATGCGACGGAGTTCCGCATCGGCGCCAACAAAATTTGTGCCGCAATCGCTTGCGAGAGTGCTGCATCGGCCGCGTCGGCTGATAAATCGTCGGTATGCGGCGATGAATCCCTGCGTGGAGTAGTCCGTGGCGAGTTCCAGGTGGACCGCTGATGTGGCGAAGCACACGAAGACTACGAGGTAGCCTTTGTAGGTGCGGCCAGCACGTCCACGCCAAGTGCGGAGATTAAACGGACCGGCATAATCCACTCCGGAATTTAAGAAGGGGCGCGTTGGTGTCACGCGCGGAGTTGGAAGAGAGCCCATCATCTCGCTGACGGTGACCGCTCGGTGTCTAACGCATCGGACGCAGCGACGGATGAAGGCACTGACTGGAGAGCGACCGCCGAGGATCTAGAACTGCTGCCACAATGTCGCCAGGACGACCTGCACTCCTCCATGAAGCGTCTGTTGGTGCAGATCTGAAATGATGAGACGTGATAGAGGAGAGTCACGAGGCAAGATAGCAGGATGTTTACTGTCCGCATCCAACAGTGAATTTTTGAGGCGTCCTCCGACGCGAAGAATGCCCTCGGAATCGGTGAATGGTGAGAGCTTTAGAAGTGGATGTGACCGAGGGAGACCAGCCTTCTTAGAGCAGAGTTCCAGTTCCCGACCGAAATAAGCCTCTTGCGTTGCTTTCACCCAGAACGTTCGGGCGTGGAGGATCTCGTCTGCGGTGAGCGTCGAAGAGGAAGGACACTCGATGCCCTTGAAGTGGGCAGCTGCTCGCATAATCCATGCCGTGGTCCGGAGGAGCGATTTTAGCTGCGAAAATCGATCTATGAGATCCCAGTAATCAGGTGGTGTGCTTACCAGCGAAATGTGTAAAGATTTCTGCGGATGCTCTTCAAGGTCGGCTGACTGGTCGACGGGAGGCACTCCTGACGGCCATCCAACAGAGGGACCTTGAAGCCACGACGGACCATGCCACCAGAGATGATGATGCTGCAGTTGATGAGGAGAGACTCCACGAGACAGACAGTCCGCCGGGTTATCTACTCCAGCGACATGATGCCAGCGAGCATCGGGAACTAGCTCCTGGACAGCGGCCACTCGATTGGATACGTACTCCTTCCACTTCGACGGATGTCCTTTGATCCACGCAAGGCTGATGGTTGAGTCGGTCCACAGGTGGATAGGCACGTGGTGGAGTTCGAGATTATCTCGAATTCGAGCGAGAAATCGAGTCAGCAAGACGGCAGCCGAGAGCTCCAGTCGAGGAATTGTTTGTCGCTTGATTGGAGCGACCTTGCTCTTAGCGGCGAGAAGCACAATCTTGGCATCGGCGTATTCGTGGAAGGTTCTGACGTAGATGACAGCTCCGAGTGCGTCTTGAGAAGCATCGGAGAATTCGTGGATTTCCACGCCTGATGCAGATTGAGAAGTGCCGATCCATCGCGGAATTGAGAAGTCAGAAACGCTCTTCAAGCTCTCGTCGAAGATGACCCACTCATGAGCGAGAGATGGAGGTAGTGGATCGTCCCATCCGATTTGCGATGTCCAGAGTCGTTGGATGAATATTTTTCCCACGATGGTGACCGGTGCGAGCCATCCGAGAGGGTCAAAAATTTGAGCGATGCGAGACAGCGTAGATCGTTTTGTGAGCGTACGAGGAGACTCTGACAGGCTCACGCGAAATATGAAGGTGTCGTTCGCTGGAATCCACGTGAGGCCGAGAGTTCGAGCTTCTGTCGAAAATTCTCGAGCGGATGACGGGTTGGAAGTCGTCGAAATACCTGAGAGGATAGAGTCCTCGTTGGCTGTCCACTTTTGTAGCTGAAAGCCGCCCGCCCTGAGGAGTTGAATTAACTGAAGAGCTTTATTAGTTGCTTCTTGCGGAGTGTCTGCACCTGAAAGGATGTCGTCGACATACGTTTCCTGCCGTAAGATCTTAGCCGCTTGCGGAAGAGTATGTTCTTCGTCGTCGGCGAGCTGTTGAATGACGCGAAGTGCGAGATACGGTGCGCAAGTGAGGCCGTAGGTCACCGTATTGAGCTGGAACTCTTGAGGCTCTCCGACGTCCCTCCATAAGATGCGTTGGAAATCTCGATCTTCCTCGTGAATCACGATCTGCCGATACATTTTTATTATGTCGGTGGCGAAGACAAAGGCGTGAGTGCGCCAGCGGAGAAGGACGGCATCAAGATCTTGTTGCAGCTTTGGTCCGGCGTGAAGACAGTCATTGAGTGAAGCGCCGGACGAGGTCTTTGAGGAGCCGTTAAACACAACTCGCAATTTTGTCGTGGAACTGGAGTCGCGAAGAACTCCATGATGCGGAAGGTAGACTAGAGAAATCCTGCTGGTCGTCGATGCTCGTCGCATGTGTCCCAAGGTCTCGTATTCCGTCATGAATTCGATGTACAGCTTTCCGAATGACGGGTTGCGTTGAATTTTATGTTGAGCCGTCATGAGGAGACGAGCTGCAGAAGCTCGGGACTCTCCTAGCTGCTGGTGCGTTGACCGAAATGGCAAGCGTACAATGTACCGTCTGGTGCTGTCGCGAGAGTGAGTCTTCGAGAAGTGATCTTCGCATTCAAGTTCGTCTGGAGTGAGATGTTTAGATGTTGACGAAGTGACTTCTTCTTGAAGCCAGAATCTTTGCAACTGATCATGAAGATTGACGGTGTCGATGGTTTGGATGGAGAAAGATGTCGAGTGAGATGCAGATGCTGAAGAGCCCACAGGTCCGGAAATGATCCATCCGACAGATGTTTCTTGAGCGACGGGAGCGTTCGATGGTCCTCGCTTAATGGATCCGCACAGCAATGATCCATAAACATCAGCGCCCAAAATGATGTCGATACCACCGGGTACAGCGAAATTTGGATCGGCCAATGGTAAATTGGCGAGATGAGTCCATGATGTCGTCACTACCTTTTGGATCGGAATGCGACCAGTGACCCGAGGCAGAACAAATGCCGAGACGTTGACTTCGATAAGTGGATTGATGCATGATCGAAGGCGAAGAGCTACAACCCCGCGAGTTGATCCAACCTTTTGGGAGCCGACGCTTATGATGGGCACGGATGCACGACCGCGTGGAAGACGTAGTAGTTGAACCAACGATTCCTGAATAAGAGAGACTTCTGAGCCTTGATCAAGGAGTGCTCGAATCTTGATGTCCTCTCCATGCTCGGCAACTAGCGTCATGCAAGCGGTTGCAAAGAGAACTTGCGGACGTTCGCATAAAACGGCAGCATGATGCGAATGCACAGCCGGGGTGGTGGATGTACCCGATGATGAAGCGCAGGACGCTGTGGAGGAGTTCGTTGAAGTGGTTGCAATGGATGACGAAGAGGCATCTCGATGAAGCAACGTGTGATGCTGACCTTTACAATGTCGACATCTCTTGACGGTGCGACACTCGACCAGACGATGAGATCCCAGACAATTGAAACACAAGTTCTTACGGTGAACGAAATCCTGTCGTTCGTTGAGCGGCTTTGAAGCAAACTCCGAGCACGACGCGATGTAATGTGCGGCGCTGCAGAAGGTGCACTTTGATCCACTCGTCACGATGGCATGAGACCGAGCTGCTGACTTTGTTTTAGCGTTCGAGTTTGATGCTGTGAGCTGTGGTTTTGAAATGCGAGACTGGACCGTTTCTAGTGCCCGAATACGTCCCTCAAGAAATAGTTCGAGCTGATCGAAGGTAGCGAGTTCATTGGAGTTTTCTTGCTCGAGCTCCCAGCTTTCCAACGTATGTGCGTCGAGACGTCGAGTGACAATGTAGACCGTAAGAATATCCCAATAATCGGTAGGCGCACCGAGAGACTGCAGGGCACCAAGCGATTCCTTAACCGTCGAAAGTAGCTTCTTGAGATCTGAGCTCGATTTTTGAGTGAGCGGCTTTAACTCGAAGATGCGATCTAAATACGTTGATACTAGGATGCGCCGATTCTCGTATCGAGAAGTCAGAGCTTGCCAAGCACGCGAGAAATTCTCGGCTGTCACCGAAATGTTTGCGAGATACCGAGCTGCTTCTCCGGATGTTTGAGCCTTAAGGTAGTGAAGTTTTTCGACGCATGAAATATCCCGGTTTGAGCCAACCATCGAATGGAATAAATCGCGAAACGACGGCCAATCGTGATAATCACCGGAGAATTTAGGTAGAGTGATTTTTGGAAGCGCGCGACACGATCCAGAGTGCGAATTCTTACTTTAAATAGAATCATTCGGATCTTCGATTTTCTCGAGAAGCGGTTCACGAATCTGCATGAGGCTGGATTTAGAATCGTAATAAGCCTCTTCGCATTTAGCATACAAATCATCCGCGAAATAATCATGCTTACGCAACTCATCCGTGAGGCTTCCGACGAGTTTGTCGAGGTTGCTTTGAAATTTGTCCCAATTCGCATCGAGAAATTGAATCCGTGCGTCAAGGGTAAATCGGTTGATTTTATCCGATCCAAGCTTCTTAGTGTTATCGAAGGCTCGAGCGATGACACCGAAGAGATGACTTTGCTTTTCGATGACAGAGGCGATTGTTGACATCTTGAGGAATCTTCTAGAAAGGTCACGAGCACCGTTTGAACTACTTAACTTTTAACGGTCACAAAATGATGATGCGTGTGAGAGATGCGAATGCAGTTGAGAGAGGCGGCGTTTCACTATGACACTGCGAGAGAGTACTGGCAATAATTGCACGAGCGAACGTTTGCGAATACAAACGAGAGCGAGAACGTTACCGAGTGTCGTAAACTGTCTGTAGATATCCGGCTCGAAGGACCAAAAATGTTTAGAGAATTTCGAAACACGTGAAAGATGAAGCGGATAGTCAAAGGAAGCGCGTATTAGAATTAATGAGACTCGTTGAAACAAATTGTACTTTATTCTCAAAGTAAAATACAGAACGGAAGCGATAACAATTAGATCGCTCGCGACGAATCGAGAGAGTAATTGTAATCGAGAAAGCGACAGGCGTGTAAGCTTGAACGGTTTATAGCGAACTGACTTATTTTATCGAATATATGTGTCAAGGACTCGTCGCGAAACTGTTATTATAACAGCTGATTTGACAGACTCGTGGCCTGGCGCGGTAAGACGCGCGAGGCGCGAAAAAAGATAAACAGAGTTCGTCGAGAAATTGAGCCGATGCATGGCTTTCTCGAGAAATCGATAATCTCGAAATACAGACAATAACAGACACGCAGACAAGATAACAGACTAATCGGTTTTAAATCGAATACATAATTAAATGGAAAATGTTTTAACAATTGGAATACAAAAAGAGTTTTTATAATTTAGATTACAATTTGAGTGCGCGGGACCTCTGTACCGCCCGGTCAGATGGCAATGATCGCGTACGCGTGTATCGTTATCTTGCATGAATGGTTTCTCACATATGACAATGTGTTGCGCTATGAAATTTTTCCCGCTTGTCTGATGTTAAATTTACCATGGGGACATTAGTTGCTAAAATATTCTTTACGCGTATCGCTAAATTTTGTAGTTGTTTGGAAAACCACGAAACGCAATCTACACTACGACGAGAATAATATTCGGATAACGAATCGTCATATGAGCAATGTACATAATATGCTATACTAAATACTTGGTGATGTTGGTATAAATTCTTTTCTTCTTCCTTCTTATTCGTCTTTGTCAGCACACATTCGAGGTCTGCGTATACGACAAAAGGAAGTCGTTCTTTGCGATTAAAGTTCTTGAACGCGAGCCACTTGTCCTTATCGCTCGGTAACCGGATAGCGCAGTCATTCATCTCTCCGCAGTCTACCATATGTGTCTGCAACTTGTCTTCAGACCCGAAATAGTGTAAGCATCTGTAAAAACAAATAATTAGTTCTTTTTCATATATAATTTATTATATACATTTTATATATTGCGTTTTTAATTAAATATACGTACCGCTCGCAGATATATTTTTGATCATTATGTTTGCTCAGTTGTGAGCTCACGAGCCGGGAGAGATTCTTTATCCAGGCGAAATGTCCAACGCTGTTGCTGTCTTGCATGTACAACAAGTTGATGTGTCTGTCTTTCTTTTCCTCCGAGAGACGTATCGGGACAATGTTCTTTTCTTCGATACTGTACACATTTATCGAAATGTCATTATGATGTTCAAATTTTTTAATTTGATTCAACGTCATCGGAAACTCAATGTCCTGGAGATTCAGCACTGTTGTGTAATGCGGATATGATGATTCCCGTTCCACATTTCTTTCGGCGGGGTACAGAGCAGCGACCACCGCCCACGCAAAACATGCATTGTCTTTTGATTGCACATTAACCACTGCTCTCTTCATCATTATTTCTCGCGGTAATTTAATGTGACATCCCGCGCGCATTGAATTATACTTGTTTATATTTACAATTAAATTGATTATTCGCGACAATGCCCAACCACTATCGCGTTCCTGAAACTCTTCTAGTGATGCTAGCGTGGGCTCGATAATGCGGCGTTCGTACCATTCACGCAAATTGGAGGTGCGAAAGATTTCAAAATTTTTCGTATTGATAGTTTTATTGGCACGTTTATCACCCGACACAAACTCACCATTAAACATAGTGTTCACTTTCACATTAGTGTGTTTTTGCAACACTTTTTGCACGTGTCCGATCACAATGTCTTTGGCCTCCTCTAGAAATTGACGAGGTTCGATGTGATTGCTGTTTATCACCGCACCAGTCAAGATGCGGCTCTCGAACGCCGTATCAATCTCTCGCCATATGAGTCCGACGACTCGCGAACTGCTTCCAGCACCTGCGTGTATAAAACGTCTGCGTACCGAATTCTTCAACCCTTCGAGACGCGCGATTTGGGAGACAAGCGATTGTCGAACTCCGATCGGTAATCGTGGACGTTTTATTCGACTTTGTTCTTCCAGTGATTCGATGTATTCGTCACATTGCTGCTCCCACACAATATATTCTTCAACCGAATTCACCTTTGTGGCTTGCTCCAACAAACTTGCTTCCAATTGTGCCATATTTCTTTACTCGAGATGCTCTTGCTGAACCTCTGACAATGATACTAACATAGTATACCTCTTTACCATCATTTTTATTTGATTATAGAGATCATTGGCACTCAAGTATGTTGCACTTAACTTTGTGATTTTGTTACGTACGAATGATGCATCGACCTTGAAATTGATACATTTTTGCACATTTCGCGAGATTCATCTCAAGATGAGAGTAGCCGTACATTGGCGCTCGAAAATTTTAATTGTGTTGCATTTTCTTGTGATTTTGTTACATACGTTTTGAACACCTGGGGATGATATCATAGCAGCCGTACATTGGCACTTGAAATTGATACATTTTTGCACATTTCGCGAGATTCATCTCAAGATGAGAGCGGTCATACATTGGCGCTCGAAAATTTTAATTATGTTGCATTTTCTTGTGATTTTGTTACGTACGTTTTGAACACCTGGGTATGATATCATAGCAGCCGTACATTGGCGCTTGAAATTTTGGATATGTTGCATTATTTTACATCTAATATTTCATCTGAGGATGATGTCATAGCGGCCAAACATTGGCGCTTGTGTTACATTTTTGCAAATCGGTTAATTGTGATTTTGTCACATACGGATTACGCAATTGTATCAACGCTTGAAATTGATTTGCGGTTCGTATACTTGGAAGAAGATACGCCCTGACTTCTACGTCATACAAGTATTTGGAAATAGGAATCAGCGTTGGAGTTATATCTTATGTGGAATTGGCTATTGGCTATAATCGATGCAATCAAATAATATTGCCTATTGAAACATGGAAATTGTTAATGTAGAAACGAGCTGATATTGAGCGGCTAACTGAAACTCCGCTATGGATTTGTGATCTGACACTTGAATTGGTTGACATGTCTACTTCAAAAATTATAAAGATTACATCAGCTAATAATACTTTATACATGAAACCATCAACTTTATTATGTTTATTTAATTTTAAAAAATGTATAGATCATATGTATTCCTGGTTGTGTGAAAATCTGCATATTGTTACTGAAAAGTTTAAACAATTTGTAAATATTTTACAACTTGATAATATCTGCGATGTGAGCAATGCCGCAAAAATGATACGTGAAAGCCCTATGTTTGACAGCGATTCACTTATTGATTGTGAATTATTAGCTTGTGAATTATTAGCTTGTGCTGTAAAAGATATTCTTCATAATGCTTGTAACAAATAAAAATTATTTTACTGTTAAACTGTATGTAATTATTTCTTTCCCATGTGACGTGACGTTTTTACGCCCGTCACAGGGCCGGAACGGCCCGGCCGTGGAAGGGTCGAGAGGGAGGACGAATTTTGGGTCGGCGATCGACGAACTTTTCTTCGTCGACTCGCCTTTAGTTAGTTAAGTCCCGTAGGTTTACCGAGTGGAAGTGAGTGGTCGGAGAAGGTCCTAATGTATCGAAGGGCGCAGCCATCGTGGGATGGCGGAATTTGCAGCAAGAGTGGACGACCTGGGTGGAAGCGGTGCGCTCGGGGACGCCGGGTAACATGGTGAAGTAAGGTATTTATTGTCAAATAAATAGAATAAATATGCAAGGGCCCGTTACTGCCGGATACGTTTTACAGCCTCGGATAGCGGACGGAACTAAGCGGAGGAGCACATAAAAAGGTACCGACATCTCGAGACAGGGATGGCTATTCCAGTGAGGCCGCCGGCATCGTCCCGAAGAAAGCGGAACCGTCGGAGACTGATCACCTCTCGGCGGGTTCCCCAGCAAGTCGACAGCCATTAGAGAAGGAGAGCAGCAGTTATTCGGAACAAGCGAGTAGCCACATTATCCGCACCAACATTCCGAAAAGTACCGAGAGCAGTTTCGAAAATACGAGGGCAACGAGGCCCACAAGGATCAAGGATCGATTATAGGCGGCGCGCGCAGCGCCACCGACGCCGGCTACCGGCGTGCCGTGAGCCCAGAGTCGTACACTGTTCGACGAGACTGCGGCGTGCGAACCACGTGAGACACCGACGGACGACAGAATATTGTAAGGCCACCACTTCAAAGTCTCGGTAAGAGCGAACTCGGCGGGGACTCGCGTCTCTAGTAATACGGCTAAAATTGTTATCGATATTATTGTTAATTACTTTCGTTACCGAGCACTCGGAAGTGTGCGAAACGCGAGGCCCGTACCGAGATTCGCCATTAATATAAGAATTGCGCCACCTCTCTCTCTCTCCGTGAAGAGCCGTACCGAGTCGACAGTCCAGAATTTTGTGTATAAATGTTAGACTAATTAGTTATCAAGTTTCGTTCTTCTGATTGTCTTGTGTCGAGTCTTTAAGTCTTGTAATTTGGGAATGTCTTTCTCCCCCGCCTCCTCGATTGAAAATGTTAGACTAATTAGTTATCAAGTTTCGTTCTTCTGATTGTCTTGTGTCGAGTCTTTGAGTCTTGTAATTTGGGAATGTCTTTCTACCCCGCCTCCTCGATTGAAATATAATCCGGGATATGTTCCCCTCGGTAGCGATAAATATCGAACCATAATTGTAACACCTCGAGTGTCGAGGATCTACCGAGTCACGAGGCCGTAAATAAGTAATGTGAAACTGCAATCAATTTTCTAATATGAAATATATTTATTTAACTTTTATTTAAGTATGTCAATGTGCCGATTTAATGACTCTCCTTCTCTCCGAAGCCCCGAGTACGATTCCCCGCATTAAGAATCCCGCCCCTCTGCCAATTAAGAAACTGAGTTACCGAGCTTAAGCCGTCACTATCGTAGAATTAATTATCGTGTTATTTTGAGTGGTGCGGCCTGACCGTACCTGGCGTCCAAGCAATCTATCGAATTTTTGTGTGTAGAGATACCGAGAAAAGTGACGAAGTTGCGCGGCACTAGGAGGAAAAGTCCGTTGCACCCAATAAGATATAGCTGACAACATTATTTCTTCGCTCTCTGGTGATGTAAAAAGTGATGAGCTAGCCGAGACATGATACTCCAGTTAGAACAAGAGAGATGTAGAATTAAAATCATGAGGGGAGCAACATTATAATATGTGTACCGTCATAAAGTTTTCAGCATTTGACGAGTTAAAGTGTCCTGGACAAAGTGCAAATGAGAAGAAACAAATGAATATAGAAGATAGTGATGAAGATGTGGTTATTGATGAAGACAATGATGAAGACATTGAAATAAATGTTGAAGAAGCGGACAATGAAGAGGAAGACATGGATATCGAAGAAGTGAACAATGAAGAATCATCCGATGATGACATAGGAATTTTAAAAGATTCTGATTATGATAGTGATTGCAGTGAGTGTGTTGATAAACGCGTGAAACGTTTAAAACCGACAGACATTAGAAACATTGATGAGCTACTGAAAATGTGTTGCATTTCTTTTTACTATAGAGTTTATAATGATAAATTTTGCACAGCGTGTTTCCTGCGAGTTAATGACTTGTACACGCGGACATGCTTGTGCTGTGCGTGAACATGAAACTGAAAAATACGTTTATCTTTTGGGAGATAGATGTTGTGAGTGTAGAGGTTCAATATCCCAAATACTATCGTGCAATCTGTGTCCTATTTGCACAAAATAAACTTGCATAAACTATTATAGTGAGTATATATATTAGTGATTAATTAAAAACATTCCATGTGTATCGAAAAATGGCGAACAATATGGGGGAAATCGAAGCATTAGAACGGCATCTGTGAAGTCATTTCCTTTGGGTGAATTCGAAAAGAGAATGCGCTGGTGTGGGAGGATCAATGTGACACGTGTATCGAGTTGTTGATGGAAGAGCAAAAACAAATTGATTGTGAACATTTGGAAGATTATTATTATGCATTGCTTCGCGCTCGAATTGCACGCCTCGAGGGTTTAAAGTACTCATTACGCAGACTTTTCGAACCTGGTGTCAGTGTTCCAGCGATATCGGGAAATAATCCAGTGAGTTCGATCGTGCAAGCGATACAAAGTCGAGAGATCCGTTTAAAAAAATCTTATACAGAACACCTATACTCGCGCTGGGGACTTCATAATTTCTATGCAGCAGAATTCAACCTACCATCAACACCATCACCATCATCACCACCATCACCACCATCACCACCATCACCACCATCGCCACTATCACCATCATCACCATCATCACCGTCCGATGAACTTTTCGGACTCGTTCCCCAAGATTTTAATGATTGGTAATATTGTAAGTATATTTAATCTATTTTTGTAGTATATGTATATTAAAATTAATAATAAATTTTTACTTTTGTTTCAGTAGACTGGTAGATAGAGACCATCGTATAATGGTTACCGTAAGAAGATGGAACCGCCGCCCTCCCTAACATATATATTTTAATCTTAATCTTATATTTTATTATTAATATATCTCTTTTTATATCTTTTTATATTATATTCTTATATTCATTATATTCCTATATTCTGTATTATATATTCATATATTATATTTTTCTTTGTTGTTTTTCTTATATTTTATATATTTTCATTTCTATATTTTGAATTCACACACACACACACATCACACGTGTATACACATACCTATTTTATAAATAAACATTATTTTAAATATTAATTAAAAATATTAAATAAATGTATTTATTTTAGAATAAGTTCTCTCTCCTTTCCTCCTATTAAAATCTTATTAATTTAAATAATATTAAAAGAAAAAAAATATTAAAAGAAAAAAAATATTAATTAAAAAAAAAAATTCTCTCTTACGAACGCTTCTCTCTTTGCGTTCTCCTTCGCTGCATCAGCTCTCGCGCTCTCCATCGCCGCATCATCTCGCAACATCTCTCTCTCGCTCTTGCATATACGCCTCGCTTGCGTCATCTCTCTCGCGTGCGCCTCGCGCTCTCCTTCGCGAACGCCTCGCGTCATCTTGTCGCTGCGCTACCTCGCACTATCTCGCGACCGCTATCTCTCTCGCTCTTGCATATACGCCTCGCTGCATCATCTCGCTACCTCTCCATCTCGCAACCGCTATCTCTCTCCTTCGCATGTGTCTCTCTCGCGACATCTCTCTCGCGTTCGCCTCGCGCTCTCCTTCGCGTTCCTCTCTCCCCGCGGACCCCTTACCCAAAAAGCTTCATGCGGTCTTTCGCGGATTCCCCTCTCCCCGCAGACCCCTCACCAACAAAGCTTCATGCGGTCTTTCGCGGACGCCTCCCCCGCCCCGCGGACCCCTCACGGACCATAACTACGCGGACGCCTCCCCCTCCCCGCGGACCCCTCGCGGACCAGGCACCAAAATCGCGGATGCTCCCCCTCCCCACGACCCCCTCGCGGACCCGGCATCTAAATCGCGGACGCTTCCCCCTCCCCGCGGTCCCCTCGCGGACGCCTCCCCCTCCCCGCGTGACGTCATTCCCCCTCCCCACGTGACGTCATTCCCCCTCGCCCTGGGTTCCCCTCGCCCCTCACCCCCCTCATTGCCCCTGTGTTAGAATTCTCCTAGTATTAATACTTTTTATATCGGAGGATAAATGCTGATTAAGTAATTTTACGAACTATGTTGGTCAACGGACAATATTCGACAACACGATCGTGCAAAATGAGACAATAGGCGGTAGTATTTGCCGGTACATCTTCCTTACATTCAAATTCTATTCTCACGTCCACGGTAGAATTTTTGACAGATTCATTTTGTCGCGAACAATCAATAACTGCGAGAGGACCGCAATGTAGAAATTTTGCGATAGTTAGTACATTCTCAATATCACACCCGTAATAAGATTTGCGAAAACGAGAGTACATATCATACAGAATCGACCATCTGTTTTTATCAAAATCTAAATTTAAATCATCGTAGAGATAAGATTCCGAGTTTAGATATAGCTTAACGTTGGCTAATTTACAATGATCGAATGTAGTAACATCTTTTGTCATAACATTCTTTTTACCAGTCTGCAGTGCAAAGATCACATATCGCGGCTTTTCCAGCTGAGAGGCGGTTTTCACAGTCCAGGAATGCTTGGTCGTACTATGTAACAGCGGAAATTCGTACAGATCCCAAGAGCGAAAACTCATGTTTAAGAATCGCCCGCTTTCCAATGTTCGTAACAAGGATAGTTTATTGATTTCATTCAATATTACATGCGGCATACGCCATTGTATCTTGATCAATTCAATATCAGCTTCAGCAGGTCCATACAGACAATTGTTGTCGTTGCGCGAACGTATCAAAATTAATTCGTGGCGAGCATTAATCACAGCTCTCTTGTAATCTTCGCAAAATCCCAACAGCATGTTGAGCGGTACGCAAAAGTTAAACATGCAACTATCACCACATGATCCATTATGTGTCATATCCCACCCGGCATTCTTCAAGATTTTACTTCTCTCGGTAGTTAAAGAGACATAATTTTTCAACGTAGAAGTTATTCCAACGGTTCTGTTGCGATCACCACACCATCGAGTTCATATCGAATTTCATCAAACATGAACGCAACGCAGTTATTTGCCAATACCAGCGTTTCATTTGCATCTATTTTAGATATCGTCAACTTTCCCTCAACATACAGAAAGCTTTCGCACGGTAACGTGTACAAATCCTGGTGGTGTATAGGTATCCGTATCTCATCGCTATGTCTAACCGATGAGTTGGCGTATGGATTGTATGTATGTGTCTCAACCTTGACGATACGATCATCAAAAACTGGTTCACCACCAATATTCAAAATATCAATCATCTTTTCGTACGATGAATCTCAATGATTTTAAAAATTCGCGATTCAATGCGCTGAGTTTCTTTTTAGTGTAACGAGATCTCTGATTATTGTCGCTCACTGCCGCAGCTGCTCTCGCAAAAGTATTGTCCCTCGTAAAATTATTGTCTCTCACGTGTTCCGTATCATTTAACACGAGCATTACACGCTAATTTTGTCGACGCCGTACGTGCAATCTTACAGTAACTTCCTCTCCTCGAAAATCCAGCAATCGTCCTTCTTGATCAACAATGTGTATCGTTAGATCAGTAATGCTCCGTACGACGATCGGGAGATAAATGATCTGTGCAGGCGTTTCCGATATCTTATATCCTGGCGGCACGCTCGGTGAAAATTCATGTATCGTGTGTACGCGCTTGTCATTACTGTACGCACCAGTGGTGACGCTACATTCTATACGGATAATATTCACGCTAATAATATTTATAGGTAAATCCGAATCATGCCATTTGTGACGTTGCAATATACGATTCGACGAGAATCCCAACAGCGATCCAATGCTGTCTGGTTTACTAAAATTTATTCTATAGATGCATTTGATTTCGCTCTTTAGAGTATTATGATTGGCGCGAAGCGCTATTGCATCTTCATGCTGCTCTTTATTGGAAGGATATTGTGAAATTGCACGTCTCAGATACTCATCTATAGCTTGTATTTCGTATGATCCTTCGGGTATCGTAATTTCCTTGTCATCGTTATCAAAGTAAAATTTATTATTCTTAGAATTTACATTCGGAATCGTATGATAAGTTTCAAAATCTGTTAAACCGAGCTCATAATCACCATTCGATAAATCTATAGCTGGAAAGTAGCTTACAGCGAGAACGCTACTTTTGCCAGTCAACATTAGTGTTAGCGACATGTTGTCAAACTGAATCGTGATGATGGATTGACAGGCTTTATATCAGTCGTTTGAAGAAATCGTAAACACAATTGTCCACAATTATTCTGATTATAATTTTGATAGGATGTGTGATTGTATTCTATTTTCGCAACATTTAAATATTGCACCAATTCTTTGGGTGGATGAAGATTGCCAAAACTATCGAAATATATTGCTCGATTTCCTCTCTTTACATATGCTACCCAATGGGTACCGGAACCATCAACGTCATCCAAATTTACAATACCGCTTTCATTTTGTCGTATACCGCTTATTGGTAAATTATTGCGCATGAAAACATCTCTAAAGAATGGTATACGCATACGTCTTGCCAGTTGTTGCAATTGTACATTAGTTGTTACGCCCACAGGCATTTTTAGCGTATTTTTTTTGACGTTTTTTTTTTTCTTAGTTGAGAATCCCTGTCCACGCTTGTATGGAGCGAGATAAACTCCACGACCTTCCATAGCGCGATTATGACGTTGCATTTCTTCAAGCTGACGTTGCGCAGCCTTGCTATCATTCACAGCCTTTGCGACTCCCGCTGCTCCACCAGCCAACGAACAGAGAACTCCCAACAATGGTAAAATTGGCAAGATACCATCACTCTTCGCCACAGGCAGTATTCGTTTCTTCTTCTTTTTCAAAGATTTTTTCGTCTTCATCTCCATACCGAATTTTGTCTTTGCTTTCATAGCTGCCCAAACAGTCGTAGCGGCTGCTCTTTCACCAAGAGTCGAATCTCTCGCAGTAATACGTTTTCGCGCTTTCGCAGCGAGTATATTATCAGCAACGTGTCGTTCTCTGAGGGCGTTGCTTTGAGAATATGCAATGTCGTGCTCGCGACACGCGGCATCCAATGGATTAATGCCTCGATCACCTCTAGCCAATCGCTTTTCCAAATGAGTCCCCGGACCGCAAAACTCATAGCCGGGGATATGGAATTCGATCGGAAGTGCGTTTATCGCGCGATTAAAGAGACCACTACCTATTTTCGTTGACATTCGCTGCAATCCTTTATCATCGGCGCTGGACCGTCGATGTGCGTGTGCTGCCACGGTCGATTGTAATGTTTGAAACAGCGGCGACAGGTTTGAATCTCTGGATCCGCCTTTATGTGTTCCGGAAGCTTGTCCCACACGTAGTGGATGTGATTTTCATATCGCAATAAAAATGCTTTTGGCACAAATTGCAGCTGTTCGGCGCTTAAACCGTGAATATCGGAAGCACTTGTTAGCAGAACAAACATTTTTTCGGTACTGAGCGATTCATGGTTCCGCGCAGCTATAAATAGGCTCTCCATGACTCATTCATTCATTCGAGAGAAAACATGCGGTTCGTTCAGCAATCGACGATAATCAAAGTTACAAATTTCGACGATAAAACACGGTTAATGTTGGATAAAGAAATACGCAGACATGGAAGCATGCTACCAAATACTATACGCGGTATCATCTGCGGCCCCTCGAATTGCGGTAAAACTAACACGTTGATTAGTTTGATAGAAAGCCCGTATGGTGTTCGCTTCGAGAACATGTACGTTTACTCGAAATCGCTTCAACAACCGAAATATCAATATTTGGAAAATTTGCTATCACCGATAGAATAAATTGGTTATTTTACATTCTCTAATAAGAGCGATGTCATTCCACCGAGTGAGGCGCTTCCGAATTCCATTTTTATCTTTGATGATGTGGCATGCGACAAGCAAGATATGATAAGAGAGTACTTTGCAATGGGACGACACTCGAGCGTCGACTGTTTCTATCTTTGTCAAACGTATGCCAAGATACCCAAGCATCTTATACGTGACAATGCAAATTTATTAATTTCATTTAAACAAGATGGGACAAACTTGAAACATGTGTACAACGATCACGTAAATACAGATATGTCTTACGATAATTTTCGCGCTTTTTGCCAGAAATGTTGGCAACATAAATATGGATTCGCGGCGATTGACAAGGACAGTCCGCTGACTAATGGACGATATAGAAAAGGATTTAATGAATTTGCAATACCGCAAAGCAATTAGTCGCTTTCGACACATTGATCGAGCAACGTCTAAATTGCAACATGATGAATAACGATCGTGAAAAGATTGTGAGAGAGATTGCGAAAACGAGCGATTCAATCCGTAAAAAATATCGTTTCTTGAAAACTGGTAAAATGGAGGAGGACGATGCATTGGAGAGGCATTTTAAACCAATCTCTGAACCTCTGAAACAGCTTGTTGAAAATACAGTCGGTGTTGAGTCTGGTGAAGAAAAGATTGAATCATCGAGTATGTTCGGAGAGAAAAAAGAGTTTAAAACAAAGCGATCAAATATATCATTGAGCGGTATAACTTCTACTCCAAAGCGAATCAAAAGCAGACGAATGCAACAATTATTGGATGCAACTACTTCTACTCCGATACAAGATGTACAACCAAGGCAATTAATGCATGATAAGACATCTATCGAGGAAATTTTCGAGACTTCACCTGAATCGCTTGTGACATCCATTCAACATTCATTACAAACATCTGAGGGTCAAAATTCATTGCGAAATCACCTGGGTCCACTTGCTCAAAAATATGTAGCAGCTATATTGAGTCAAGATAAAAATTCCAAGATGTATTACGTATACGGTGTTAAATTTATCGACAAAGGAATGATGCTCGGTAATAAAAATTTCGATGTGGATAAAAATGATAATATAATTATCGATGGTTCAAAATACGTTGGAACAGCAGGTCTTTACGAGCTAGTTTTCAAGAGAATTCCCGACGATGAAATATATACTGCAAATGATTTGCAAAACTACAAAAGTATATTAATAAGTACAAATGCGCACAGACGAAATGATAATGTGAATCAGCCTGTATTAGGTAACAAGGGATACAAATATAAATATATAATCGCACCATTATTCTCTGATAAAAAATCTGGAAAAGGTATACCGCGTGCTATGACCTTAAACAATAATAAGATTGATTACGTGCATTGGAATGATCCCAACGAGTTGGTAGATCGTCTGCGATTGCTCGAAGCTTCACGTCAAGCCGGCAACAACGCCCACGACAATGAAATATTGTCGATTATCGAGGAACTTTACGAAGCTGGCATTATTATAAAATAAGTTATACATCCACGATACGAGTCAGTCTGTCAATATTAGTGGTATCGAAATGTCGATTAATAAATTTGGATTATCACTTGGAACGTCGAATAATAATTCATATTATCAATGGAATGGATTACTAAGAAATTACGTGCGCGATAACACTCTGTGTCTAACAGCCTCCGGCTATGACGCAAGATACGACGTGTAGCGCAACCGGAAGATGATAATGATGCAGCCAACAAACGATATGTCGAAGCGAGTGTCAAGCTTTTGAGAGATCAACAGAAAGAAATTGAGAAAAAAATAATAAGGCTTGAAGGGAATATGCAGGCGCTATTATTAACGCTGGATAAAATGGTTGTAACGCAGACTACATCAAAAGATACATAAAGAATTGTACGTGAAAATTATATCACATTATTACAAATATGCCTTGATCAAACACCTCTGAAAAGCAGCTACTCGTGGAGGAATTGCACGCTCCAGCGAGAAGAAATTTTCCGCGTAGACGCGTCATAGTACGTGGATACGACGACCTGTGGCAAGCTGACGTGGTCGAGATGCGTCCTTATGCAAGAGTCAACAATGGATACAATTACATACTCACCGTCATCGATGTGTTGAGCAAGTATGCATGGGCCGTGCCGCTCAAGAATAAGAGCGGACGCGAAACAGCTGACGCTATCGCCGAGATAATTCGAGATAGCAGAAGAGATGTCCGAGAAACATACAAACCGATAGAGGAAAAGAATTTTACAATGCAAATGTGCAGAAACTCGTAAAAAAACACAACATCAATCATTACTCGACGTATTCTGTTATGAAAGCCTCAGTGGTGGAACGATTTAATCGTACTTTAAAGAACAATATGTGGAAAATGTTTACACTTAATGGCAATTACAAGTGGATCGACGCGCTGTCCCGACTCGTTGCAGTACAATGCGCGAAAACATCGCACTATCGGCATGAAACCTATCGATGTTACTCCGGAGATTGCCGAAAAACTTTTAAATACGATATACAGTAACGTAAAAATTGCTGCTCCGGCAAGATTCAAAGTAGGCTGTCAGGTACGCGTGAGTAAATTCAAGACCATCTTCGAAAAAGGTTTTACACCAAATTGGACTACCGAAATATTTAAAATTATCAAAGTGCAGAAAACTAATCCTGCGACATATATACTTGAAGATTCGCGCGGAAATTCCGTCGCCGGAGGATTCTACGAGTATGAGTTACATCATGTTGCAAATCCCGATGTATATCTCGTGGAAAAGGTTTTGCGGAAAAGAGGTGATGATGTTTATGTGAAATGGTTGGGACTGGATAAATCTCACAACTCATGGATTCATAAAAATAATGTATTATAAACATTTATTTAAAATATTTTGTAGCGAAATGACGAAAGCTATGTACATCGCGGTAATATACAAAGGTCTAAGGACGTTGCGAGTTATTTAGGCGGCCGCTCAACGCCGCGATCTTCCCTTATGATGCGTAAGCGAAGAAAGCCGTCACTATCGGTTTATCTTTGGCGTAGCGCTGTAAACAGGCGGCCGATCCTTATTCGATTTCAAGAGCGACTAGCGTTAGACGACGGGTCTTTTGATTTGCGATAAACAACCACCTAGATAGCGAGCCCGAGAACGTCTCGAGCACACTCCTCAGTTAAGATTGGTCGACGACGGATCAGCGCTCTGTGTAACCGAAATATACTTCCCGAATAAATGTGGTTTTGATTAATTTACTACTTTCTACAATAATTAGACCTTTGCCCCCTACAAAGTCAGAAGTGGGATTCACCTGTGTGCGTCCGATGTTACGAAGTCCGGTATCCGGAAGAAGTTCTTTATGTGTGTGATTTACCGATGTTACGAAGTCCAGTACGAAGTCGCGTGTCCGGAAGAAGTTCTTTATGTGTGTGATTTATGAGTGCCCTTACGTGTTTATGTTGAAATTTTCGAGGGTGATTGCGATTACGAGACTGCGATACCCTATTTACGATAGACTAATCAAAGCGGCTTAGTAATTACGAGTGTGACACTGTTTCAAACGACAGACCACGATGAGTACGCCAACGGTCGCCGACCTTAAGGAGATACTAAAGGGCAGGAATCTGCCGACGACGGGCACGAAGGTCGAGTTGATGAGGCGATTACTAGACGCAGGAGTTCCGCCCGAGGAGTTACAAGCGACGGAACCGGCATCGACCAGAGCGCATGAGATGCGAGACGACGAGCCCCGGCCAGGGACGAGCGTCGGGAACGTCGTCCCGTCGGCAAGAGAGATCGAGCTGTTAAGGAAGGAGCGAGATCTAGCAGAGCGCGAGATCGAACTCTTGAGAAGGGAGCTCGAGTTAGCAAGGATGACGCTGCAGCCGGAAGTTAGGCTGAGAAGGATGGCCACAGCTACAACCAGCGAGGAGCCAGCCAAGCAGCCGCCAAGCCCAACCAAAGAGGTGAAGACGGTTGAAGGGGCCCCGAAAGGCCAGATTCGGGACCCGGAGAAGAGGTCAGCCGCTGCCGACTTTTTCTAAAGGTAACCAAGTGACAGAAGACACAACAGTTACCGACAGCCGACGGTCGGTAACTAACCGACCCGAAAAGACTTTACAAGTCGAGCCTGACCAATTACCGACGGACGATAAGTGACCGACCGTAAGGTCGACACAAAACTTACCGACTTACCGACCGAGCACAGTCGGTAAGTTTACCGATACCGACTTACCATCAATGGTACTTACCATTGAGAAGATAAGAATAGTATATTTAGTTTCTTATTTAATCTATATTCTATTATTAATTAATATTAATTGCGGTAGAATTAAGCGTGTATTAAACCATAAGCGGTTAGATATAATAAGCGCATATGTGTTTAGAGTTAAGACGCCTATGCGTAATTGTAGGAGGCGCTGGCGCAAGGAGCTCGCCATCTTGCGGAGTGGGGGCTGACGCCTATATAAGGAGAGCCGAGAGAGGAATCCAGGCTCTCTCTCCAGTAACCACCGACGCGTTCACGTCGCGGAGACAAGCGTGCAATTAACACGCAAAGCTTTATTTTGTTTTGTACGTAGAGAGTGATTTTATTTTGTTTGGAAGAGGGCGAGTTTAGATATATTTTATATTTTATTAAATAAATATTTTATATTTATAATATAAAATCGAGTGCTCGTTTATTTATCCATTAACGAAATCCTGTGCGTGGAGACGTCTTCGGTGAATCCTGGACAGTTCCTGACGCATAAACGGGAAGCTGCCACATCCTGGTGATTCCTGAAATAATAATTAATACGATTAATTATTAATAAATCGTGTGACGCGAGTGTTGCGTCATTGCATACGACGAACAAAGGTGACAGTTGGATGACGTCATCTTGTGCCTTTGGCTCTAACAAAGGAAGCTACGCAGTAGCAGCGAGCAGTGAAGCAGTAAAGGTGCTCATCTGCAGAAGGGGTTCTCATCCTGGGGATCCAAAGATCTTGTCGGGAGACAAGGTAAACCAAGTGGCAGTGGTGATCATCTGGAACAGGGGTTCTCATCCTGGGGATCCAGTGGTCCTGTCTGTGGACCAGGTAGACTACACAGCAGCGGTACTCATCTGGCGAAGGGGTTCTCATTCCGGGGATCCAGAGATCTTGTCCGTGGTGTAGAGAAACGGACTGGCGACCGTGTTAAAGGTAGGAAAACTACCTAAACAACATAACTCCCGAACTCTCAAGACCCATCGTCCGGTCACAACGCTACCGCGGGAAGGAAACGTGCTCGATCGAGCTGGTGTAAGAAAGTGGCAGGACCTCAAGGATCTTATCGGTGAATTCAACGGTAGTGAATTGGACTACGACCGCTGGGAGAGGCAGGCGAAGATGCTGCTCGCTTCCTACGAATTAGACGATCACAAGGCGAAAGCGCTGATATGCAGCAAGCTATCCGGCAAGGCGCTCTAGTGGTATCACTCAAGGATCGACTGCGTCGAGCTAGGTTGTTACGACCTTTTCCGAGAACTACGAAGGATGTACGCACAACAAGCAGATCCACTGATGTTACGGCGCCAATTGGAAGCAAGAATGTGGAACGCAGGCGAGATCTTTGCGGACTACCTCCACGACAAAATGACCCTCGCAAATAAAGTGCCGGTGACAGGCGGCGAGGCGATTAGCTACATCATCGAGGGTATACCGAGCCAGGAGCTACGCACGCAAGCCCGAGTACAGTGCTATCAGTCGACAGAGGAGATGCTGAAAGCATTTGCAAACGTCTCGGCCCCGAAGGGAGCTTTCCGACAACCGGCTACGACGACGGGAAAGAGCAAGCTGCAGAGCAAGGAGCAGAAGCCCAAGGAGACGAGCCCCAGGAAATGCTACAACTGCAACGAGGAAGGTCACATCGCGGCGAAGTGCACGAAACCTAAACGGGAGCGAGGATCGTGCTAATTGCGGCAAATTGGGACACCGAGCAGCCCAGTGCGATTTTGTCAAGGATTCCACCAAGGAAGGCGTTCACTGTCTGGCGCGCGAGCGGATAGAATGCGACGATTTTCAACGGAAGGTCGAGCTTCAGATAAGTACTAAGGACAGTGCCGTTAGTATTAGTTTTGACGCGTTGATTGATTCAGGCAGCCCTATTTCCTTCGTAAAAGAGCGATATGTCCCGCGAGAATGTATAACCGTTGAGATAGACCGGGATCGATTTGTCGGTATAAATGGTAGCGATTTAAGAACGATAGGCTGTATAGCGGCTACGATTATTTTTGAACACGAGAAGTACGCGATAATATTGCGAGTCGTCCCTGATAATACAATGCAAAGTTCTATTATATTGGGACGCGATTTCATGAAAAAGGCGAAATTATCGATAGGCAGCGATCGAGAAATAATCGATATTATGAATATTAATCTTGATAGAGATGTCGGTATGTCGGTGGATGATATGCAAGTTAACGACCATCTTCCATTTGAGGTGAAGCAACGAGCGCGCGATTTATTAGAAGCGAATTATATAAATGCCCCGAGGCCATCACGGCCGGCAGTGGAAAATATCATGTCGCTCACCCTTACGAATAATGAACCGTTCTATTGCAAGCCACGTAAGCTTTCGTATTATGAAAAAGGTAAACTACGAGAAATTTTAGATGAGCTGATCGCGAAAGGAATTATCAAAGAAAGTACGTCCGAATACGCGTCACCTATTGTATTGACAAAGAAAAAGAATGGAGAGTTGAGAATGTGCGTGGACTTTAGGAGACTAAATAAAGTTACTACGCGTGATCATTTCCCGCTTCCGCTGATCGAGGACCAATTAGATCTGTTAGAGGGCAAAAAATATTTACTACACTCGACCTTAAAGACGGTTTTTTCCACGTAAAAATGCACGAGGAATCGGTTAAATATACCTCGTTCGTTACGTCGTTTGGACAATATGAGTACGTAAGAATGCCTTTCGGTTTGAAGGGTGCCCCCCTCAAATTCCAACGTTATGTCACCGAGATCTTTAAAGAACAAATCAATACGGGAGATATCTCAGTTTATCTAGATAACTTTCTTATTGCTACGGAAACCATTGAGCATCATTTTCGGGTGTTGCGAAAAATTTTTGAATTACTTGTCGCGAACCGATTAGAACTACGGCTAGACAAATGTCGATTTTTGCAGACAAGACTAGACTATTTAGGTACAATTACTGATAAAGGTGTTCGCCCAACGGACCGGGGCCTTGAGGCAGTTGAGAATTTCCCGATTCCGCGAAGCGTTCGAGACATGCAAAGTTTCCTAGGCCTATGCTCCTACTTCCGAAAATTCGTAGAGAACTTTTCTATTGTGGCTAAGCCGTTGTACGACGTCACTAGAAAAAATGCCGATTTTCAATTCGGAGAAGTGGAGAACCGGGCTTTCGAGTCGCTAAAAAATCGTTTAATGAATGCGCCTATCTTGAGTATATATTCTCCACAAAGCGAAACCGAACTACATTGCGTGCAAGCGCGGTTGGTTTCGGCGCGATCTTGTTGCAAAAGAAATTGGACCGGAAGTTACACCCAATCTTTTATTTTTCAAAGAGAACAACGGACGTCGAATCGAAATATCATAGTTATGAGTTGGAGACGCTGGCGATAATCTATGCGCTCCGACGATTCCGCACGTACTTACTCGGAATTAAATTTAAAATAATTACCGATTGCCAAGCCCTGAGTTTGACGCTGAATAAAAAAGAGATGAATCCGCGTATAGCGCGATGGGTACTGGAGATGCAGAATTTCGATTATGTCTTGGAGCATAGAGCCGGCTCGCGTATGTTGCACGTTGACGCACTGAGTCGTCAGATATTAGTTGTCGAGGATAATTCGTTTGATAAATACCTCTCTTTATGCCAAAGCGACGATCCGTTAATTTCAAAGATTCGGACAGAATTAGAACACTCGGAAGGCAAGTTTTTTGAAATGAGGAATGGGCTGGTATACCGAAAGCAAAAGGGAAAAATATTGTTCTATGTACCGGCAATGCTAGAATCTAATGTCATTCATAAGTATCATAACGAAATGAGCCACGTCGGTTCTGAGAAAAAGACCCGGAATATACTAAATAATTATTGGTTCCCAGAGATAAGATCGAAAGTCGATAAACATATCAAGAGCTGTTTGAAGTGCATTGCGTTCACGCCTAATTCGGGAAGGCCTGAGGGAACACTGCACAGTATACCGAAGGGTACCGTGCCGTTCGCCAAACTACACATCGATCATTTATCGCCCGCGTCGCGATCGAAGTCATCCAAAGCACAGTATATCCTTTTAGTCGTTGACGCGTTTACTAAGTATGTAAAACTGTACGCTACCAAGAACACAAGCACTTCCGAGGTCATAAAGAATCTCCGATCTTACTTCAGGCATTACAGTCGACCCTTACGTATCGTGTCAGATCGAGGCAGCTGTTTTACGTCCCGCGAATTTAAAGAATTCATAAACGAGCACAATATTCAGCACATTGAGGTCGCCACTGCCTCACCTCAAGCGAACGGTCAAGTCGAAAGATACAACCGCACAATATTGCCTATGATAGCGAAACTAGCAGATGAGCGAAACATTCAGTGGTTTAACGTCCTTGAAGACGTAGAATTTGCCTGTAACAACACCATTTCGAAGGCCACGAATGAAAGCCCGAGCATATTACTTTTCGGGGTACGCCAACGAGGAAATATGGTGGACGGATTGTTAGACGCGTTAGAAGCAGGCGAACATATCGACGTAGCCCGTGATTTAATAGAGACGCGCAAACAAGCGAGCGAGCGAATTCAAGAAAATCAAGAGACGAACAAACGCGTTTATAACCGGAAGCATAAAGATCCGAAGAAGTATGTGGTAGGAGATAAAGTAATGGTCCGAAATTTTGATTGTACGCCCGGGGCATCACAAAAATTAATCCCGCGCTACAAAGGACCTTATCAAGTAAGCCGTGTTTTAAGAAACGATCGTTATGTATTAACCGACGTCGAAGACCACCAGTTAACAAATACTCCCTACTGCGGTACATGGGAGGCGGCGAACATGCGATTATGGAAACCGTGTTAATTAAGTATAGGATAACACTGTATAGATTTAAGATAACATAAAAGAATTTTCTTTATAATCTTTAATTAAGTTCTGTATCAGATACTAAGCGATTACATACGTTAAAATAAGCAACGTTATTTCTTTTACTTTACGTACAATTAGTTTGTCATTTGTGTTTTATTTTGATAAGAATTCTAGTTTTAATCGAGACGATTAAGGGTCAGGCTGGCCGAATTGTAGCGGAATGACGAAAGCTATGTACATCGCGGTAATATACAAAGGTCTAAGGACGCTGCGAGTTATTTAGGCGACCGCTCAACGCCGCGGTCTTCCCTTATGATGCGTAAGCGAAGAAAGCCGTCACTATCGGTTTATCTTTGGCGTAGCGCTGTAAACAGGCGGCCGATCCTTATTCGATTTCAAGAGCGACTAGCGTTAGACGACGGGTCTTTTGATTTGCGATAAACAACCACCTAGATAGCGAGCCCGAGAACGTCTCGAGCACACTCCTCAGTTAAGATTGGTCGAAGACGGATTAGCGCTCTGTGTAACCGAAATATACCTCCCGAATAAATGTGGTTTTGATTAATTTACTACTTTCTACAATAATTAGACCTTTGTCCCCTACAATTTGTACACTCTTTATTTAAAAAAATATTTATCTAATAATTTTATAAATACAAATATACATATAATATACATATTTATACAAAATATACATATTTTACAACAAATATTATTTACAAAGGTATTTTATAATGTCCCCATGGTAATGTATCAGTGGTTTCAGGTATGATATACCGCTTGTCATCGTGAGGACTTAGAGCAATTTTCGTCTCGCGAATGGTGTATACTTCATGCAATTTCGATCTTATACATGACTGACTACGTGTCATTTCAATCTCTTCATTCAAACACCGCGTATAATCATCACGTTATCGTTCTCGCGACAACGTTACTCTTGACACCTTTTACTTTTTTCGTATCTTTCTTGCCATCCACTCGCAAGGCATACATTTTTGCTCTAAGCCCTACAAATTTGATCATAATCACACCGTTGTTTTCATCTTTCATTAGACCGGGTACCTTTTTATTCACGAGCGGTATACCGTACACATTGTCCGCAGTGTAATCGCTCGTATCAAATTTGTCGAGGTTGCGCTTTATATTCTCGTACACATCTTCGCATTCGATGTGGTATATTAGGCTGTCTGTGTCGGTGTACATTACCCGGCATCTGTCACGATACAGCGGTGACATGTACTCATGATGAAATTCATATAAACATGTTTTGGAGATGTCGAGTATGCACATGCCAACATAGATTGGTTTATAAAATTTTACCTCGAGTTTGCGTAATTCGACAGCGATTAGATTTTCCGAAAAGATACTTCTACTGTGAAAATTTGGTTTCGCAATCATTGCCTCTGCACCGTATCTTCCTTCCCAATGTGTGATAAGTTTTACATCAACCCGATTACGCACATTTTCCATCGTTTTGCCGAATACTGCATTATTCATCAATTTATATAAATTTTTTTCAAAATCATTTTTTGCTTGCGTTCTAAATTGCGTATTAAGTTCGATATAATTTCGAAGCCATGGAGATTGCGCGAATTGTAATATGCGATGTATTTTTGCAACGCGAAGACCGTGACGTGTACATTGCTGCAGGTTGCGGTAGTGTATCACATATCGCTTCTTGTTGTATAGCGTTGCGAGAAGCTTATCTTCCCGCTTGCCTGGCGGCTTGTCGCGTGTCGGGCAAAACGGTAGGTCAGTGTGCATGTCGTGAAGATGTCGCGGATATTCTAAATCTACCTCGAGGATGTAGCCTGTGGGTGAATCGAGCGCGATAGATGATGTGTTGAAATTAGATACATCGTCGACCCATTGAAAATCAGCATAAGGCAATGGTTGACACATTGCCCATCCATACAAATTATTTACATCGAAATACATTAGATATGAAGATGGTTTCAATGGATTGTACGACTGCATGTACTTGTTATTAGCGTGTGCATATCTGTTTGAACATTGACTCAGACCGCCGCGTATACCCCGTTCGATAAACATTACCATGTCAACATCTGTAAGTAATTCGAACGTAATTTTTGTGTGCTTTAACATGGCATTCCACGTATACCCGGGGAGAGTATAGTAATACGCGGGGTCGAGCCCATAACTCTCGATACATTTATCCCGGAAATTTTCAAAAATGTCGGCTAATAACATAACATCAGTTTTTATAACATAAGTCGCTATATTCGCCCAGCGTTCGAATGGAGAACCGCTCCCATACGTTTTCAGCGTGCGCGTAATCGTTCTCGGATACAGTGTCGCCGGTCAAGGAACTGTAAAATAATTCGCGCGGTGGTAGACATGTATCATGTAACCTTTCAAAACAGTTGATGTATTCATGGAAAGACACCTTTCCGTGTTAATAATTCGAAATTTTCGGTGGATAAATTTTGAAATTTCAATTGTAAATTTTTGAGTTTATCTTTACTTAGAAATGATGCCAATTTATCGAGACTAGTATTGAGAAATTTATATGAATCGATAAAACGTAATTTAATATTTCTGGATTTGTCTTCTGCAATTTGAACATTTTTTGTAAATGATATATATTTTTCTTTAGTTAATGGAAGTAATTCGATTCCCCCTTCGAACGCTGTAGCTATTTCCTTAATTATGAAATGTGAGTCGTAACCGGATAAATTATGAAATACTATTGGAATACAAAAAGAGTTTTTGTAATTTAAGTTGCAATTTGAGTGTGCTGGACCTCTGTACCGCCCGGTCAGATGACAATGATCGCGTACGCGTGTATCGTCATCTTGCGTGAATGGTTTCTCACATATATGACAATGTGTCGCGCTATGAAATTTTTCCCACTCGTCTGATGTTAAATTTACCATAGGAACATTTGTAGTTAAAATTGTCTTTACGCGTATCGCTAAATTTTGTAGTTGTTCGGAAAACCACGAAACGCAATCTACACTACAACGAGAATAATACTCGGATAATTAATCGTCATATGAGCAATGTACATAATATGCTATACTAAATACTTGGTGATGTTGATATAAATTCTTTTCTTCTTCATTCTTATCCGTCTTTGTCAGTACGCATTCGAGGTCAGCGTATACGACAAAAGGAAGCCGTTCTTTCCTGGTGTAGTTGGTGAAGCTGAGCCACTTGTCCTTATCGCTCGGTAACCGGATAGCGCAGTCATTCATCTCTCCGCAGTCTACCATATGTGACTGCAACTTGTCCTCATACCCGAAATAATGCAAGCATCTGTAAAAACAAATAATTAGTTTTTTTCCCATATATAATTTATATATTACATTTTTATGTTATATATATTATAACCGATAACTTTGGATCAATTATCATTATCGTTATTTTCGCGGAACTTCCCTCGGCACGACCTCTCGGAGCATTCGGGCGCTCGAGCGTGCGGGTTAAATTATTGAATTTTTTATAACCGGAATGGGCGCCAGGCACGGGGAGCCGTGCCGCTACTCCCTGGGACTCCGCGACGCGGTAGCCGCGTCCGTCTCGAATCCGGCACGCCCGATCCAATACCCGCCAAGAGATCGCGACGATCAAAGGCGCGGCAGCTCGGCCGACAGCAGGGGTTCGGTTTGCGACAGCGAAAGAAGGAGAATAACGGGGCGACTTTGATGGGTTTTCATGAGTATATTTAAGTAAACAAAAGAAAGTAATAAATAAGAAAGCGTATTACGGACATAAGTACAAGTAAAACCCAGAACAATATAAATTCAATACATGGTATAAAGACAAACGGACATTCGGTCGACAGAGGAGACCGTTGAATATAATTGGACAGATTAATATGATCCGAGTCACATCGAAATTTTCGCATACGGATGTCGTATTAGAAATATGCGTAAGTCGCTCGCGCCGCCCGAAATTCGATACTATAAAACGCACGGTCGTGCGCCGTGACATCAACGTTCACGCGCCGCGCACGTGATCCGCTCTTTCGTTGCTACCCGCGTGAGTATCGAATCCGGGACTTCTCGCTCGCGCCGATTACAATCGAACGGAGGGTCAGGTCCTTTTCGTATACCGCCCTTCGTTCCCTATAAGATAACAAGTAACAAAATACCCGCGCTAAATACGACTTTACGAGCTCACCGATCTTATGAATTATACCCGACAGCTAACGAGAAACGTATACTCGCGATACACAAAATGAATCGGACAAAATTTTCCATCGCAGAGCTCGGACTGTGGGCTCGCCGAAAAGAGAGAGATTTTCGCGGAATAAGGGGTTCGAGCGAGTCGTCACGCCGGTGGCCGTCACACCAGGCCTCCCGAGAATCTATGACGTGGCGTCGGCCGCCATTTCGGCAATTATTTCGGCAACTACTTCGACTCGGCTCTATTTCGCCGGTGCGACTCGCTCGAACAATCTACCTTCTGAATGGGTCGGGGATGGCGACGACGTCTCACCAGCTTCGTCCTCCGCGACGTCACTCTCGCTTTGATCTCTATCTGCGCGTTTTCCTTTTCGTCGACAGGACCTCTGCTCACTCGCGCGTCTTGCCCGACAGTGACGAGCGGAAGTCTCGCCGGAGACACGCTGGCGCCGTATCGCCGAACTAGGCCGTTCGGGGCGCTCCCGTAATCAGGGCCGTGAGGCGGCCCGGAGGATCCCCGCGGTCGTTGTGGCGGCTCATCGCTTCCGCGCTCTTTTCTTTCCGGGGTCGTTCCTCCATTCCCGTAGGATACGGGCGGGAAAATCTTGCGGCAGCTTACGGAAGCCCGATTCCGGCCGCCTCGGACACCGGATGTCGTCCGCCGCGAGTCCTCAATCGATCGTGGATCGCATCCGGGTCCGGGCGCCGGGCATGCCATCGGGTCCCTTGCCGTAACTCCGTGGCGGGGCTCCTGCGCACTTCTCGCGCGGAGTGGCCTTCCCCTTTTCCTCAGCTCTCGATCCCTAGGGAAGAGGAGATGGATATCAATTTTACGCGGCATCTACTGTCCCGAAAAGTATTTACAGTCATGATAGTTTAATAGCGGTCTCACCGAGCATGTTCCGTCAGGCGTGGCCTCCCCTCGTCCTGTTTCTTTCCTTTTGCCGCTTTTCCTCCGGATGAGATGTCGTCGCTTCTCCCTCGACCTTCGCTAATTTCGCCAACAGCTGCCGCAGCAATCGCAACAGCTACGGCAGCACGCAATCGCAACGCGCAGCGGCGGAATCGCGTCCGATTCCGCGCTCGAATCGCTCTCTCTCTTTCTTATTTTAGAGAGAGCAGAGGTCCCAAAATCACCCCCCCGGTCGGGTCTCGCGACCCTTGTGACGGACAATTTCACCAAATGAAAACTGTCACGTCACAACTCCCCCTTCCCAGGAGAGGACCGGGCGGTCTTCATCGACGACACCTGTCGCCTCCCCCTGACCCTGGGGAAATGTACTTACTCCAAAACTAGACTCGAATTCGGGCGCTCCGGCGACCCATCGGAAATCTCTCTCTATCGAGCCTCCCTTCAAGCAAACAAAGCACCACCAAAAGTTTCAACCAAACAGATAAATAAAAAAAAACAACCGAGAGGGTGTAAGAACATGCCATTCGCTCGCACGCAAGGACCAGGAGTGTACGCCAGGGAAGGACGGCGGGGAAAGTGAATCCATCACAATTAAGCCGAAGAGACCTCTATCCTCTTTATTTCTCTGGTACAGAAAATGTCCCAGTGGGAGAGATCGTAACGGCAGCTAGTGGAGTTCGAGAGTGGCGGGAGTCAATCTCGGCGTGGTCGACGCTGTCCCAAGTGGCCTCGGTCGGCGTGGTAGGGCCCGAGGTCTCGCCACTCGGGGCCGCACTCGGGGCAGGTCCTCATTGTGACCCCCCTACGGCCGCACCCATAACAATAAGGGGTACTTCCCTTCGGGTGTGGACATTGGGTGTATCGGTGGTCGGCAGCGTTGCAATTCCAGCAACCGCTGGCTCCCCGGGTTGGCACGACTTCCCGGACGGCACGGCAACTAATGGAGAGGTCCTCCCTCCCTGGTGATCGGGAGCCCGATGCGGTCGGTCTCCCGGAGCGGACTCGTGGCGGCGGCGAGGTAGATCGCCGTGGCGACCGGCTGGAGTACCTGGGGCGCCGGGTCGGACTTCGGGAGCACCGACTCTCGGGCCGGCTCCTGGGGGATCGCTCCCTCGACCGGTTCCTTCCCTCGATGGGGCTCGCCCTGGACTCCACGCGTCGCGTCTCCTCGCGCGGAACGCCCGGTTGCGGCATCGCCCTCATGGTCGTCAGCAGGGCGAAAATCCCGCGTCCGCGGCCTCGTGGCCCCCTCGGCATCTCCTCCCCGTGCGGCGGTCCCATGGCCGCGTCGCGTCTGCTGGGAGACTCGGTCTGGGTCCCCTCTGTGCGCACGCGAGGCCCTACGGGCGGCGGAGTCTGCGTCTCCTCCGTCCGACGCTGAGGTGCGGCCTGAGTGCTCCGGTCGCACATCCCCGCAGCCTCTGTCTGCGTGGCCCGCGTACGAGCGCCGTCAGCAGCGCTAGGTCGATCCCGGGACCCGGTTTCCACGGTCTGGGTACCGATCTCCTGAACGGAGGGGAACTCCCGTACCACGGCGCCTCGGGTGGTGTAGCGGCGCCGGCGGTGCTCCTCCAGGAAGTCGGCCCAATCCGACCAGAACTCCGGGCGTTGGCGGGTGATCTCCTCGAAGAGGTCCGCGTGCCGTGCCCTGAAAAGGCGGGCGTAATTCCCTTTTCTTTCTTTCGGCAACCAATCTCCCGGCAACCAACTAGAAGCGAGGAGGATAATAGGGTTTCAGGTCCTGTGCATGTATCTTACACACAAAATTGCCGGCTAGATCGGTGAGCTCATAAACGACGGGAGACAAAATCTTACCCACCCTGAACGGCCCGTGGAACTTCGGGACGAGTTTCGCGGCAAAGTTCTGAGCTGCAGATGATAGCACATGTTGGCGCTTCATCACCAAGTCCCCTACGGAAAACGCGACATCTCGACGCTTTGAATTATAATACGCGGACTGTCGCTGGTATGCCTGCTCAAGGTTCTCGGATACCCAGTCGCGCAAAGACGAAAGCGTCCTCATTCTTTCGGACCACTCGGTCGGGTCTCGAGTCTCTATCGCGGCCGCCTCCTCCTTCCTAATACGTAGGGAGTTGGGGGGCCATAGCTCGCGGCCGGAGGTTCAAGAAGGCGGGAGAAGTCCCGATGGAGGAGTGGTGAGCAGTGTTATACGCGAAACGGAATTCCCCCAAGTGCTCGTCCCACTCCCGATGATCTCTGTCCAAAAAGGCGACGATCATCGTCTTTAACACGCGATTTACTCTCTCTACCGGGTTAGCCTGTGGATGGTACGGCGGTACGGTGGTATGCTTTATGCCGTGTTGTTTCGCGAAGGTTTCTAGGGTCTTATTAATGAACTCAGTGCCGTTGTCGGTTAATATGAACTTCGGCGCCCCCCATCGCGACACGACTTCCTCCAAGGCCTCGCTGATCTTTTTTCCGTTGGCGGCCCGCAGGGCGTAACATTCCACCCACTTGGTGAATAAGTCCTGGACTACGAGAACGTACGTAAATCCGGATTTACTCCGTGGAAAGGGACCCATGACGTCGGCAGTTATCACCGTCCACGGTCCCTCGACAACGCGACGCCCCATCAACCCCGCGGGGCTCGCCTGCTCGACTTTCGTACGCTGACATACGTCGCACCGTTTTACGTAATCCGCGACGTCCCTGAACAGATTCGGCCAATAGTACGCGACAGCTAAGCGGTGAACAGTTTTTTCGACGCCTAAATGACCCGCGTGTGCTTCTTTCAAGGCGCTTTCCCTCATCTCCTTCGGTAAGACGAGTTTCCACCGATCCAGATCCTCGACCACCTCTGATATGACCGGTTTCGGTCGACAGAAATATAACTGTCCGTCGACTATTCGCCAATCCGTAAAACGTCGCGTTTTATTGGCGACTTCCGCGAACCGTTTCTTATACCACGCGTCGTTCGTGGGTTCAACAACGTCGGCCACGGCGACGGCAACTAACGGAATCTCGGGGTCACCCTCGAACATGCGAGATAGCGCGTCGGGTACGTGATGAAGCGCGCCCTTACGGTGAGTGATCTCGTAGTCGTACTCTAAGAGTTCCAACGCCCATCTCGCGAGTCGTCCGGTCGGGTTCTTCAGATTGTGGAGCCAGCGCAAACTACTATGGTCCGTCACGACGGTAAATCTATATCCCTCAAGGTACGGTCTGAATTTCCGAATGGCCCATACCACCGCCAGATACTCCTGTTCCGTCACCGAATACTTCTTTTCCGGATCCGATAGGGCCCTGCTCGCGAAAGCTATAATGTTTTCCTCGTCGTTCACCGTTTGAAGGAGGACCGCTCCCAGCCCGACGGAGCTCGCGTCCGTCTGTAGTACGAAGGGAAGACTAAAGTCGGGTCGCGACAAGGTAGGCGCGGCAACTAGGTGGGACCGAATCTCCCTGAACGCGTCACCCTGATCTCTCCCCCACGTCCACGTTTGATCCTTTTTTAATAATCGCGTTAGAGGCTCGCTAAGAGTCGCGAATTGTGGTATAAACCGGCGATACCATGACGACATTCCCAAGAATCTGCGGAGTTGTTTGAGGTTTCGCGGGGCTGGGTACTCTAAAACCGATTGGGCTTTTTCGGGGTCCACGGATAGTCCGTCTTTACTCACGACAAATCCAAGGTATCGAACCTGCGACCGACAGAACTCGCACTTATCGGGATTAATAGTTAGACCGGCAGCAAAAATTTTTCGGAGCACGCGATCGAGCCACTTGAGATGTTCATCGAAGGTGGTGGTAACCACCACGATGTCATCTAAGTACGCGAACGCGTGTGGTTCCATTTCGGGTCCGATCAATCTGTCTAGTAATCGCTGAAACGTTGCCGGTGCTCCCGTTAACCCGTACGGCATACGCGTAAAATGGTAGAGTCCCTTCCCCGGTACGCTAAAAGCGGTAATTTCGCGGCTCTCTTTCGCGAGGGGTATTTAAAAATACGCTTGGCTTAAATCTAGGGTGGAGATATATCGCGCGGACCGCAGCTTGTCTAATATTCCGGTCATATTCGGCAACGGGTACGCGTCTTTCTTGGACACTTCGTTTACCTTCCGGAAGTCCAAGCAAAAACGATATTTCCCGCTCGACTTCTTGATCATCACGACGGGGTTGGACCATTCGCTATGGGAAGGCTCTATTATTCCGGCGCGAAGCATGCTATCGACCTCTTCGTGTATGGCCTCTTGCACTTTAGGCGAGACGAGGTAACATCGTTGTCTTATGGGTCGGTGACCTCCGACGTCGATCGTATGTTCTGTGAGGGAGGTGACCCCCGGGTCTACCACCGCCTCCGGCAGTCGCGACTTTAGGAACTGCTCTAATCGCGTCATCTCCGTAGGTCCTAAGTCCGAGAGTCCACAACACGCTCGCGATGGTTCCCCCCTCGCTTCGAACGCGTAACGAGTCCCTGGTTCGCCTGCAAAGTGCCACTCGGCGGCAGCAAAGTTTACTATTAGTTTGAACTTCTGCAAAAAATCCACCCCCAGTATACACGAAACGGCCAAGTTCGGCAGCAAACACGCGGAGATGGCGTGACTCCTACCCTCGAGAGTGAGTTCGATCTCGGCCTCCTCGCGGGACTCCGCGATCTGTCCGTTCGCGGTGCGAATCCGTGTGACCCGATCACGAACCGTCGAGAAGGTCGTATTATGCACGAGGGCTATCCCCTCCCTCCCAAAAAGTGTCCTATTTGAACCGGAGTCAATTAAGGCGCGTAACGGATTCCCGTGTATAAAAATCGTGCAATAAGGAAGGGGTGTTAACTCTGTCTCATCGATCTCTCGATCGATTGAGCCGTACGACAGGCTGGATATCTCGTGGGGACCTTGCGGCGCACGGGCCTCTCTCAAAACCGGAGGAATCACGGGGGCCCGTCCTAGTGATTCCCGTCTTCGTTTCCCGCGCAGCTCGGACACGTGCGCACGGTGACGTCGGTTTTCCCGCAACGGTAGCAGTGTCGACGCCGTGGCTCCGAGCATTCGCGCGCGAAGTGACCGACCTTCTCGCAGTTCCAGCACTTGGCGGTTTTATTCGCGGCAGCTATCGCGGACGTGGACGGCATCGCGACCGAATTTGCCGATGCGTTTACGGTGCTCGCTGTTTTTGCAGCCGCTAGGTTAGAACTCGCTTTGTTCGTCGACTCCCTGCGGTTCCGTCTCTCGGCGCGTCTTCCGCCATTACCCGGGTCTATTAACCCGGCCGCGGCAACTACCGTCGCGGTTTTGGGGTTTTTCGGCGGCGCTCGATAGGCCAAATCCGGAAAGATCGATTGTTCCGGCGGGGGAGGGGCGCGGTAGCGATTGGCGGCCTCAAATCCGAGTTCGACCCTGGTGGCTATACTCTCCAGAGACGCGAAATCATAGAAGTCGCGTCGATGTATGGCGACTTGCAAGCGCGGCAGCATATTACGGTGGGCCTGATTAAGTTGTTCGTCGAGGGTCCAGGGGGGGCTCAGTCGCTCAAACAAGGCGCGTATGCACGTTATGAAGTCGGCGATTAATTCCCGTTCCCCCTGAGTGCGCCTCATAATTTCGTCCCTTAAGGCGAACTGAAAGTCAGGGCTTCCGAAGCGGGTACGCCACGCGGTCTCGAAATCTCGCCACGTTCGCCAGGTCCCGCGTTCATTCCGATACCAGTAAAGCGCGGTGCCCGTGAGGAAAAACGGAATACATTTGAAAATTTCCGCGGCGTCCGCTGTAAATAACGCACGACCTTCCTCGATGCGGGTCAAGAAGGCTTCGGCATCGCTGCCCCGCGCGCCCGAGAACTGGAGGTTCCACCGCCGCATCATTTGATATACGTCCGCGGCGGAGGTATTGCCGCGGGATGGATTCCGCGCTTCGTTTCCGCGAGCCGGTATTCTAACCATCGGGGGCCGTAACGGGGGTTGAGAAGGGCCCGCACCCTCGTCCTCCTCCATCTGAATCTTTGTATCGCGTGAACCGTCGAACTCGCTTTCCCCCTCCTCGAACTGCCCCTCCGTCGCGGGGTCAGTCGGGGGGTCCCCCCCCCCGTGATTTGTCTCTCATGACCTTGAGTAAGCGCTTACGCAATACGGGTACTGATCCGTCGGTCGTCAATCCGCGCCTTTCTAACTCGTCGCACAGCTGATCCGTCGTCAACTGATTTACCCACGCGGTGAATTGTTCGTCGTGGGAATCCATAGCATTAACGGCAACTTACTAAAATGACAGAACCGAAACCCCGAGCAGGTTCCTAATTTCGTTCAAACGTCCCCGTCTAATAACGTATCGTATACCCTTTGCCAACACTCGAAGTTCCACGGCTCGCTCGCTCGCTAATCCCGAATAAACCGCGTCTCGCAATATCCCACCCAATCACTTATCGGCGTCGAGCTTAAAGCTGCAAGAAACGGGTTAGTTCGCATACACAGAAAGAAGTATAATTATTCCAGGCAGAAATTCAGATAAATGACATACATCTCCCAAAAGGAAGAAAACATTCAAAACAACAAAAACAAAAAAAAATATAAGAAAACTGTCATATATTTTACAAGTATTATTCACGTAATACTAACGAAACACAGGACCAGTATAGTGCAAAATCGAAACGAGGAAAACTTTCTCGTAATGCTCTCTCTTAAGAGGTGGGTTCTCAATTTTTCCGTCTATCTTACTTCACAACTTTCCCGTGAGAACCACTGTCCAAAATCAGCTGAGAAGTGCTGTTGACGGTTCTCGTCTGCGAGCGACGAGAAGGACAGAGAGAGAGAGAGAGACGGAGAGAAGAAAAAAATGTTTTCGTCGGGAGAGATCGTATGTCACTTATATTATATATAAAGTTATAATAATACGGTAGCCAAATCACAATCGCAATAATATTTCGTGTCCTCTGTACTCTCAATAACAATCGGAAACAATTCCATCTAATAATCGAAATAATCGAAATAATCAATTACATTCGTAAATTATACGAATTCCAAAAAAAAGAAAAACATCTTCCAAATTCCCATCTGTATTTCCCCGATACTCTCCAAATTCGCCGTCGCTTATCGGATCTTCGAACCTCGACGTTGGGCGCCAATTTATAACCGATAACTTTGGATCAATTATCATTATCGTTATTTTCGCGGAACTTCCCTCGGCACGACCTCTCGGAGCATTCGGGCGCTCGAGCGGGTTAAATTATTGAATTTTTTATAACCGGAATGGGCGCCAGGCACGGGGAGCCGTGCCGCTACTCCCTGGGACTCCGCGACGCGGTAGCCGCGTCCGTCTCGAATCCGGCACGCCCGATCCAATACCCGCCAAGGGATCGCGACGATCAAAGGCGCGGCAGCTCGGCAGACAGCAGGGGTTCGGTTTGCGACAGCGAAAGAAGGAGAATAACGGGGCGACTTTGATGGGTTTTCATGAGTATATTTAAGTAAACAAAAGAAAGTAATAAATAAGAAAGCGTATTACGGACATAAGTACAAGTAAAACCCAGAACAATATAAATTCAATACATGGTATAAAGACAAACGGACATTCGGTCGACAGAGGAGACCGTTGTATAATTGGACAGAATACTATGATCCGAGTCACATCGAAATTTTCGCATACGGATGTCGTCGTATAAGAAATATGCGTAAATCGCTCGCGCCGCCCGAAATTCGATACTATAAAACGCACGGTCGTGCGCCGTGACATCAACGTTCACGCGCCGCGCACGTGATCCGCTCTTTCGTTGCTACCCGCGTGAGTATCGAATCCGGGACTTCTCGCTCGCGCCGATTACAATCGAACGGAGGGTCAGGTCCTTTTCGTATACCGCCCTTCGTTCCCTATAAGATAACAAGTAACAAAATACCCGCGCTAAATACGACTTTACGAGCTCACCGATCTTATGAATTATACCCGACAGCTAACGAGAAACGTATACTCGCGATACACAAAATGAATCGGACAAAATTTTCCATCGCAGAGCTCGGACTGTGGGCTCGCCGAAAAGAGAGAGATTTTCGCGGAATAAGGGGTTCGAGCGAGTCGTCACGCCGGTGGCCGTCACACCAGGCCTCCCGAGAATCTATGACGTGGCGTCGGCCGCCATTTCGGCAATTATTTCGGCAACTACTTCGACTCGGCTCTATTTCGCCGGTGCGACTCGCTCGAACAATCTACCTTCTGAATGGGTCGGGGATGGCGACGACGTCTCACCAGCTTCGTCCTCCGCGACGTCACTCTCGCTTTGATCTCTATCTGCGCGTTTTCCTTTTCGTCGACAGGACCTCTGCTCACTCGCGCGTCTTGCCCGACAGTGACGAGCGGAAGTCTCGCCGGAGACACGCTGGCGCCGTATCGCCGAACTAGGCCGTTCGGGGCGCTCCCGTAATCAGGGCCGTGAGGCGGCCCGGAGGATCCCCGCGGTCGTTGTGGCGGCTCATCGCTTCCGCGCTCTTTTCTTTCCGGGGTCGTTCCTCCATTCCCGTAGGATACGGGCGGGAAAATCTTGCGGCAGCTTACGGAAGCCCGATTCCGGCCGCCTCGGACACCGGATGTCGTCCGCCGCGAGTCCTCAATCGATCGTGGATCGCATCCGGGTCCGGGCGCCGGGCATGCCATCGGGTCCCTTGCCGTAACTCCGTGGCGGGGCTCCTGCGCACTTCTCGCGCGGAGCGGCCTTCCCCTTTTCCTCAGCTCTCGATCCCTAGGGAAGAGGAGATGGATATCAATTTTACGCGGCATCTACTGTCCCGAAAAGTATTTACAGTCATGATAGTTTAATAGCGGTCTCACCGAGCGTGTTCCGTCAGGCGTGGCCTCCCCTCGTCCTGTTTCTTTCCTTTTGCCGCTTTTCCTCCGGATGAGATGTCGTCGCTTCTCCCTCGACCTTCGCTAATTTCGCCAACAGCTGCCGCAGCAATCGCAACAGCTACGGCAGCACGCAATCGCAACGCGCAGCGGCGGAATCGCGTCCGATTCCGCGCTCGAATCGCTCTCTCTCTTTCTTATTTTAGAGAGAGCAGAGGTCCCAAAATCACCCCCCCGGTCGGGTCTCGCGACCCTTGTGACGGACAATTTCACCAAATGAAAACTGTCACGTCACAATATATATATTGCGTTTTTAATTAAATATACGTACCGATCGCAGATATATTTCTTGTGATCTTTTTTGCTCAATTGTGAGCTGACAAGTCGGGAGAGATTCTTGATCCATGCGAAATGTCTAATGTTGTTGCTGTCTTCCACGTACAGCAAGTTGACGTGTCTGTCTTTCTTCTGCTCACTGAGACATATCGAGACAATGTTCTTTTCTTCGATGCTGTACACATTTATCGAAATGTTGTTTGATAGTTCAAACTTTTTAATTTGATTCACAGTCACTGGAAACTCAATGTCTTGGAGATTCAGCACTGTTTTGTAATGCGGATATGAAGATTCCCGTTCCACTTTTCTATCAGCAGGATATAGAGCAGCGACAACTGCCCATGCAAAACATGCATTGTCTTTTGATTGCACATTAACCACTGCTCTCTTCATCATTATTTCTCGCGGTAATTTAATGTGACATCCCGCACGCATTGGATTATACTTGTTTATATTTACAATTAAATTGATTATTCGCGACAATGCCCAACCACTATCGCGTTCTTGAAACTCTTCTAGCGATGCTAGTGTGGGGTCGATAACGCGGCGTTTGTACCAATCATGTAAATCGGAGGTGCGAAAGATTTCAAAGTTTTTCGTATTGATACTTTTATTAGCACGCTTATCGCCTGACACAAACTCGCCATTAAATATAGTGTTCACTTTCACACTATGGTGTTTTTGCAACACTTTTTGCACGTGTCTGATCACAATGTCTTTGGCCTCCTCTAGAAATTGACGAAGTTCCATGTGATTGCTGTTTATCACCGCACCAGTCAAGATGCGGCTCTCGAACGCCGTATCAATCTCTCGCCATATGAGTCCGATGTCTCGCGAACTGTTTCCGGCATGTACAAAACGTCTGCGTACCGAATTCTTCAACCCTTCGAGACGCGCGATTTGGGAGACAAGCGATTGTCGAACTCCGATCGGTAATCGTAGTCGTTTTATTCGACTTTGTTCTTCCAGTGATTCGATGTATTCGTCACATTGCTGCTCCCACACAATATATTCTTTCACCGAATTCATCCTTGTGGCTTGCTCCAACAAACTTGCTTCCAATTGTGCCATATTTGAGATGCTCTTGCTGAACCTCTGACAAAGATACTGACAGAGTATGCCTCCTTACCAGCATTTTTATTTGATCACTGACACTTGAAAAACTCGAGTATGTTGCATTTTGCACATTTGATCTTGACAATAATTCTAATATTTCATTAAGGATGATGTCATAGCAGCCGTGCATCGGCGTTTGAAAATTTTGAATATGTTGCATTTTGAACACCTGGGGGATGACAGCGGCCGGTGCATTGGTGCTTAAAATTTTGAATATGTTGCATTTTGCACATTTTGACCTTGACAATAATTCTAACATTTCATTTGAGGATGATGTTATAGCAGCCGCGCTTCGGCGCTTTGATTGGTTAAAAATAATATCGGATCAGCAATAATCCCCACCCCATCACAATGGATATTATGGATAAAATTTAAAAATAATTTAGTATTACATTGATCACTCGATTGAAAAGGTTCTTTTAAAATGTACTCCGCCAGCATGAATTATTACGTTCCAGTACAAGAGAGCAATGTTTTGTACAAGAAGAAATGTGACAAGTAAGTTTCAATATTATCTGTTAAATGAATTTTTCAATAAACAACTTTTTTTTTTGTTGTTAAATAATTATTTTCAATAAAATTTTTGTAGCGCTTCATCTCATCGTGCGGCTCGTATACTTGGAAGAAGATACGTCTTAACCCCAACATCATACAAATATTTGGAAATAGGAATCAGCGTCGGAATAATATCCTATGTGGAATTGGCTCTCGGTGATAATCGAGGCAATCAAATAATATTACCCATTGAAGCATGGAAATCTCTAATGCGGAAACGAGCAGACATTGAGCAGCTAACTGAAACTCCGCTATGGATTAGTGATCTGACACTCGAAGCGGTTAACATGTATACTTCAAAAATTATAAAAATTACTTCATCTGATAATTCTTTGTACATGAAACCATCAACGTTACTACATTTATTCGATTTCGACAAATGTATTGATCATATGTATTCCTGGCTGTGTGAGAATACTCATAGTGTTAATGAAAAATTTAAGCAATTTGTAAATATTTTACAATGTGATAATATCCACGATGTGAGCAATGCCGCAAAGGCGATACGTGATAGTAATATGTTTAATAGCGAATCACTTATAGATTGTGAATTGATAACTTGTGCTATAAATGAAATTATTTATAGTGCTTGCAACAAATAAATTATTTTACTGTTAAACTGTGTTTAATTCTTTCTTTCCCGCCCCTGTTCTATATGTATATGAATAGTATGATGTGCACATGCATTATCAACAAAACTCTTTGGAGAAAAATGATGAGCTAGATGATACTCTAGTTAGAACAGAGAGATGAAGAGAGATGTAGAATTAAAATCAAGAGGGGAGCAACATTATAATATATGTGTCATAGAGTAGCAGACTTATATTCGCATGCTCGTGCGGTTGCATGAAACTGTAAGATATATAATTCTGCAAGTGTTGTAAATATGTTAACTCTGGAGGAATACATTGAATTACTGGAACAACTTGTGTTGTGGAATGCTGCTGACCTGAAAGAATGGGATTTTTTCGGACTGCCTCCACGTGAAATTGATAAAACGATTTACTGGATGTGGGAGCCAGATTGTGATGGTTGTATCGACTTGCTAGAAGGACAATGCCCGCAAGAACTAATGAGAATTTTCGGAATGCAAATCAACCCAAAGAAATTATTAATTGGAAATTTGCAATCACGGACAGTTCGAATCGCGCAACTTGAAGAAATAAGAAGATTGCTACGCAAACGTTTCTTCGGTGCAGATACCAATGTTCCTGCGCTTTCGACACACACTCCGGTTAATTCAATTGTGCAGGCGATACATGGGCGTGAAATCGGTTTGAAAAAACCTCATACTGATGTTCTAAAAGATCAACTATGGGCTATGAAACATTGGGATGATCCGAAAAAACGCTCTTTCCTATTCGAGTTGAACGTTAAAAGATTTTTCTATGCTGAGCATAGAGAATCCTCTGAGGAGGAATAATTGTTGTAAGTATTTCTTTTCATTTATAAATTATTAAAATAATAAATTGATTATTAAAATAAATAATAATATAATTAATAAAAATTTCTGTTATGTAGGAGTTCCACCCTGCCGCCTCGCAGCCACCGCCCCACCGCCACCTCGCAGCCACCACCACCTCGCAGCCTCCGCCTCGTACCACAAGTGGTGATACATGGGTCGATCGTCACGGAATATCATATCGACCCATGTGGTTCGATCATCATGACGCAGCCATCAATGTATTTTATATGTATATAATATTTCAAATTTCAAATTTATATTTTATATTTTATATTATATTTTATATTATATTTTATATATTTTATATTTTCATTCTTATATTTTTACACACACACACACACAAAATTGTATCATTACACACACACACCTATTTTATAAATAAACATTATTTTAAATATTAAAAAAATGTATTTATTTTAGAATAAGTCCTCTCCCCTTCCTCCTATTAAAATCTTATTATTAATTAAAAATTACTATAAATATTATTAAAAAAAAGTCTCTCTTACGAACGCCTCTCTCTTTGCGTTCTCCTTCGCTGCATCAGCTCTCGCGCTCTCCTTCGCATCATCTCGCTACCTCTCGTCATCTCGCGCTATCTCTCTCGCTCTTGCGTCATCTCTCTCGCGTGCGCCTCGCGCTCTCCTTCGCGCACGCCTCGCGTCATCTCGCTATCTATCCATCTCGCACTATCTCTCTCGCTCTTGCATATACGCCTCGCTTGCGTCATCTCTCTCTCATGTTCGCCTCGCGCTCTCCTTCGCGTTCCTCTCTTCGCGCGGACCCCTCACTCAAAAAAGCTTCATGCGGTCTTTCGCGGATTCCTCTCTCCCCGCGGACCCCTCGCGGACCCGGCTCCAAAATCGCGGACGCTCCCCCTCGCCGCGGACCCGGCACCTAAATCGCGGACGCTCCCCCTCCCCGCGGACCCCTCGCGGACCCGGTACCAAAATCGCGGATGCTTCCCCCTCCCCGCGGACCCCTCGCGGTACATCGCGGACGTCTCCCGCGTGACGTCATTCCCCCTCCCCGCGTGACGTCATTCCCCCTCGCTCTGGGTTCCCCTCGCCCCTCACCCCCCTCATTGCCCCTGGGTTAGAACCGGCCTAGTATTACTACTCAAGATTATATTTTATTGTAATTAGTTGTATAAATCGCTTATTGTTTGTAAATGTTTCAAATAGTGTTGTAGTCGATATAATCGGCGGGAGGCGATTTGGCGAATCGTTCGATATTGCTACTCACCGTATCGGTGCTGCCATCGGTTGCCGCCGGCGATATCAAAATTGTCACTCAGGACGAAATTACTGCCTCACGGCTTATCCTTTCCAGCGAGAAAGGCACTTGCCCACGGCGCCGTGAGGAGAGCGGACGGACCTCAACATGCTCCGCACTATAATACACTCTCTCTCTCTATCTTCTACTTGGATGGCTCTCACTATCTCTATCTTCTAACTGCTGATTGCCTGCTAGCTTGCCTGCTTGCCGCTAATTATTGCACTCTATGCATGAAGGTTGGATTGCATAAGGGAAGACCGAATACGATCGAATTCCGAAGGAGGCCATAGATCGATGAGAGGACTCCACGTGCCGCCAATGGTGAATCGCTTTGCTTTAATTTGCTTGTTATTCTCTATCTTCTATTATTCTATAACTTGGTTGAATAACTTTTGCCAGATCGCCTATCCGACGAGACCAAAACCCTCGTCGAACATTGGTCCTTCGAGCCGGATAAATTTGTCGTAAAAAATCGCTTATATTGTATCAAATTGCTCGTATCGTTAATTCGCCATTGCGCATTATTGCTCTCGTATTGTTGCTGCTTCGAACGTGAATTTATCGTCATTCGCGTTGTACAGTAATTTCGCTTGTGACACGTGCCATTTCTATTGTCGCATCTCAATTTCGCTTCGTATTACAATTTTTTCTTTCGTTGAGCACGTGTCCGCATTCCGTAAATCGTCGCCCGTCGTTGCTATTCGCGACACGCGAATTTCTCACTCACCTAGTGATCCGCGCGATCTATCGCCGTATCAATTTAATTGTCGTTTTCGTTGTTCGCGTGGCGCTATAGATTTTTGCAAATCGTTGTAATTCGTGCGATCATTAATCGCCGGGTTAATTATTCGTTCGTCTATTTAATTGTGACGCATCAATACATTCGCTATTTTCGCGCGACTTCTAATCGCCGCATCGTAATTAAGCCATATAATTAATATAATTCGCCGCTCTCAGCGCGAATTTGAAAATTATTCGATATTTCACGGCTGCGTCTAGGCCTCGCCGTCGGCGACCTTGCGCGGTCGGTTAAGCGTGAGCGCGTGTTTACGCTCTTCTTTTCTCTTTTTTTTTTCTCTCGGTATCACAAACATATACCCTAACAGCGCGATTTTCATCGCAGCGGGTATCAATCTTCGAAAGTCGAATATCAAAATATTCAAGACTTATTGTATTGAAATAATAATATGTTTAGAGACCTTGAGTTAGCAGTTATAAGTCGTTGACAAAATTGAAAATTTGGTCGAAATATATGAGATAAAAAAAAAAAGACTTTCTCGTCTAATAAATTTATTATTTGCATCACCATAATTAACACTTCTTGCAACAATCGCGTTCGAATAAATCGTCTTATTAGATTCGAATTGGTGATCATATAAAATACAACAGTAATATGTGCCCGTATTTGAATAACTGCTGACTCAACAAGGCTGAATTTCCGCGGATGTGATCATTTGAATTTTGAATAATATATGTTTGCGCTATTTGAATTGCGCTAAACCATTCGGATGAATTCAATGGCTATTAGCTTGATTAATTTGTCTATTAGAGTGCAAATAAGGATTAATATTGAACTTTTTAAGTTAAGATATTGAACATATTGATTTATATTGCCTTTATGTCGATTTTACACTGCAGTATTGCTATTTGATCATTTGATTTTTGTGAATTACATCGGCTTATATTCTGAACCATATTGATTATATTGTTGTTACATCGATTTATACTGCAGCATTATATTGATTATGGTGATTCTTTTGAACTATCTTGATTATATTATTGCACATTGCTATATATTGATCGTACTGAATTATTTGTATCACCTTATTGATTATACTGATTTATTTTTATTGAATTATATTGATGTATATTGTAGTGTGTGTTGATATGTGATACATTGATTTGTCGTTGATTGCCTTACACATGGTATTTCTCACTTTCTATACACATATATTGAATTGAATATTGTTGATCACTTGAATTGATTGCGTTCAGAAATTGATATTGCTATAATTTGAAAATTGTATTTTTGCGTGCCTTTTTCGATTTAATATTGTACAAACAACCACGGCACCTTCCTTTTCAGGGTCATAAGAAGTTTTCGATTTAAATAACCAATTGATTGTTCGCCTATCACTTCTAGTCGTCTTCTCGGAGGTTCGTGGTTTCGGATTCTGCATTCCATCGTGCTCGATATCGTCTCTCTGTCCACTGAAGTTCTCTCTCATTTCGGCTGCTCTTGTCGTTGTTCCGCTATTATAGTTTTGACTCGCTTTGTCGTCTAGCTCGGTTAAATTAGAATTTTTTCACCGTACACTGGAATATTCGCGATATCAGAATGGCGAAGAACGCTCTAGCTAAACACGAATTGCGTCTTAGACGTATCGCGGAGATCAATGAGACTGCCGAAGCCGCGCAGACGGACTTCAAATTTAAACCCGCCTTGCTTGCTCGCTACGACGATGTCGCTGATATCGCATCAGATTTCGAACAGGCTCATTTGAAATTAATTCAGGACGCGAATGCGGATTTCGAGGTTGAGGATGCCCATCGCGCTCGGTTTGACAAGTTGCATTACTCTATAAAGTCGATATATTATACGTTGAACCTTGCGCCTCGTCCGACAACGCCGGTTTCGACACGGTGAAACTTCCCAAAATTTCGTTGCCTCGTTTTTCGGGAGAGCTTGCATCGTGGCCTTCGTTTATTGCCTTGTACAACACGTCGATTCATGGGAATGCTCAGCTCTCGGCTATCGAGAAGTATCAGTAATTGGTGGCATCGTTATCCGGAGATGCACTTAACGTTGTAAAAAATTTGCCGCTTTCTCCTGAACATTACCCTAATGCTTACGACATGTTAATCGGTCGTTATCAGAATAAACGGAAGCTCGCTACTCATTACTGGCATTCTCTGGTGAATGCAAAACCATTGAAGGTGGACTCTGCTGATGCCTTGCGCAAACTGTTGGATATCTTTAATGAAAACGTTCGAGCATTGAATCTGTTCGAGAACGCGCCTCGCGTAGAAAATAAGTCAGGTTTTTATGTATCAAAGTTTAATCAAATTAAATTGACTGGTTAACAAAAATTATACACGCACAATACTAATACACAAAATTAATCAAGTTTCAGAGTGAGTGATCAAAATCAAAGTACAATGGTAAGCGGCGGTCGTCAACGAATTTGCGGTTTAATAATAAGCGGAGGTGCGATATGCGGTTTGACTGCGATATACTGAGATAAGGCGCCAAAACTTTTGTCGGCGCTTCTTCTATCCTCTCGGTGCTGGAGCCCTTCACGTCACCATGCGCCAATTAATTTACAGCAAAATTTGAGTTGTTGAGGTGATGCAAGGGCGCCTAGCGCCATTGGCTGCCTCGCGATCCGCGCGGATTAGGCACGGGCCTGACATGCGCGAGGCAATCGATTGTTCTATCGATTGGCCCTTGGGAGTCACGTGAACAGTTTGCGCATGTCTTTCGCGACGTCGATAGTTGTGACTCAGTGCAGTATCCGTTGCGTATTTGTTATTTGTTGTTGACATTTTAATTGCCTCAATAATTTATTACCTACGTATTCCTAGCTAGGTGAACTTTTTTCTTCTATTTATTTGACCGCGAAATATTATAACAGCTATAAAATTAAATATAATAACGGAATATTATAACAGATATAAAATTAAAGCGAATAGATTATTGCAATCTTGAACAGAATCTAATGCAGTTTCCCACCGAGTCCTGGGACTTTATCCTCTTAAATGTTCTATTGGATAAACTCACACCTTCTTTGCGCGAGAAGTTTGAATCGGAACATAGGAAGGAAGAAATTCCGCGATGCAAACAGCTTGTCGATTTTCTTTTGGAATATATTCAGATATTCGCATCGATGCCGGTTGGTGAGAGCGTTACTAATCGAGCCGCGAACAAAAATGTAAAGGGCGCGGATTCGAAGTCTTCTTCCGCCGTCTCTTCGTTTGTAACGAATGCGGTGTCGTGTCTCATGTGCAAGGATTCGCATGTCATTGCCAAATACCCTGGCTTCCTAAAGCTTTCTGCAGACAAACGCCATTACAAGGTGAAGGAATTGAGGCTGTGTCTTAATTGTCTCCGTGCAGGTCATCGTCTGGCGGATTGCCCTTCTCACTGGACTTGCCGAAAATGTAATGCTAAGCATCATACTCTTTTGCATTTCGATCGGAACCTTTCGACTTCGCAGGCAGTCGCTTCAGCCGCTTCAGAGGCAAATAGCGCAGTATCGACGGGCTCGAATGCCTCGAGTTCCTCGGTTGCACTCACTAGTATTGCGCACTCTACTCCGATAGTACTCTTGTCTACCGTTAGAGCCGAGATTCTGGATGTGCATCATAATCCGCTGCCGGTTCGCGTTCTCTTGGACTGCGCCAGTCAGTCCAATTTTATCACCGAAAGTTGTCTGCAGAGGGGAGGTTTTCCTCGCACGCATAAGCGGGGGGTGGCGTTAAATGATGCAAGGGCGGCGACTACTAGAGGCAGTACTTCTTTCGTGCTTCGCGTTAGCAATCGAGAAGACGTTCGTATACCAATCACGACAACGATTCTTTCGTGCATCTCGTCTCAGCTACCTAATTGCGGCTTTGAAGCTAAACCTTGGAGCCACCTTAAAGGCTTAACTCTTGCCGATCCAGGATATCACGTATCCGGTTCAATCGACATCCTAATAGGAGCCGAGAATTTCGTTTCATTGTTGCGTGAAGGTCATCGCAAGGGGGGGAGGAGGGAGAGCCAGACGCCTTTAATACCGTCTTTGGATAGGTCTTGACAGGTGCAGTGTTCCCCTCAACTCCGCGACCGGTACATTCATTTGTCACCGTTCTTGAGTCGATCGACGCCACGCTAAACAAATTCTGGCAAGTGGAGGATGTTCCGAATCGAGCGGCGTCTGGAGAGGATGAACATTGCGAGCAGTTGTTTTCGCAGACTACTCAGAGGGATACTTCAGGTCGATTTGTAGTTTCGTACCCCTTTGCGGGAGAAACACCGTGCTTTAGTGATTCGCGAATGATAGCTATTAGGAGACTCCGTTCGTTGGAGCGTAGATTTCGGTCAGACGACGAATTCAGATCAAATTATCACCAATTCATGCGTGATTATCTCAATTCTGGTCACATGGAACTTGTTAATCAGCCTTTTCCGGTAGACGGCCGGGTTCATTACCTACCGCACCATGGAGTTATAAAATTAGATAGCGCTACCACAAAATTACGCGTGGTTTTTGATGCTTCGTCGAAATGTTTCAATGGCCTGTCGTTAAACGAAACGCTTCTCAGTGGCCCGAAGTTACAGCAGGATATCATGGCAATTTCGCATGGGAAGCGTAGCTCTGATCGCCGATGTCAAACAGATATTTCGTCAAATTTGGATCGATCCGACTCAGCGCGACTACCAAAGAATAGTTTGGAGGTTCTCGGAATCTGATTCGATAGCAGACTATCGGTTAAAAACAGTCACGTTCGGTATCGCGCCCTCACCGTATCTCGCGATTAGATGTTTGCTGCAGTTGGCAAAGGAAGGCAAGGATACTTATCCTCTGGCTGCTGCTGCGTTACAGTCATCTCTTTACGTAGACGATCTTGTTATTAGTGTCCATTCGATAGAGGAGGCGCGAGAACTGCGCCAACAATTACAGTCGCTGCTTTGGAGTGCGGGTATTGATTTGAGAAAATGGGCCAGCAGTCATCCTGCGGCACTTGACGGTCTCGATCCAGAGCAGTGCTTGAATTCAATGTTGTCTTTCGATTCAGCAGACGGTCAGTTTCTCAAGATTTTAGGCCTTCGATGGTACTCTAACTCGGATAGTTTCGGATTTCAGGTTAATCCGTTGAATCGCAGCTGTACGAAACGCTCGATTCTTTCCGAATTGGCTCGTATTTTTGATCCTCTCGGTTTTTTGACGCCGCTTACATTTGCAGCGAAGCGATTGATTCAGAGATTGTGGACTCTCGGCTTGGATTGGGACGATGAACCCCCGCTAGAGATTCGCGATCGATGGGAAACATACAGAGCCGAGTTGACCGCCTTAACAGCATTGAGAATCCCTCGATTCATTGCGATGAATTGTGTGATTCGCAGGGAGCTTCATGGATTCTGCGATGCTAGTGAACGGGGATACGGAGCGGTGGTGTATTTGCGGATTGTTGCAGCGGACGACGTACACGTTCGTCTTCTTGCTGGAAGGTCGAGGGTGGCCCCTCTCAAGGCTATCACATTGCCTCGACTAGAATTGTGTGCTGCGCTTTTGTTGTCTGAATTGCTTATGTATGTGAAACAGGTTCTCCCTGAACGGGTTGAATTGGACGCGATATATGCCTGGTCGGATTCGATGGTCGCCTTACATTGGATTCGTTCTGCTCCTCATAGATGGAAAACATTTGTGCGAAATCGTGTTGCGCAGATCCAGGAGAACATATCGATCTCAGCATGGGGTCACGTCAGCACGGATTCAAATCCTGCAGACCCGTGCTCACGAGGATTGACTCCTCAACAATTAATAAATTGTGATCTTTGGTGGAATGGTCCCACTTGGTTACTTGAATTCAAGTCTCGAATCGAACCGCAGTATAATTCGGAGAACCATATTGCGGAAGAGCTTAAGAGCTCGACTTTCGTTCTAGTAGATAAGTCCTCGATATTTGATTCGCTTGTCGAGAGAATTTCGTCGTTGGACAAAATTTGTCGTGTCGTAGCTTATTGTCTAAGATTTCGTGACAAGGCACGTGGAGTCCTCTCATCGATTTATGGCCTGCTTCGGAATTCGATCGTATCCGGTCTTCCCTTATGCAATCCAACCTTCATGCATAGAGTGCAATAATTAGCGGCAAGCAGGCAAGCTAGCAGGCAATCAGCAGTTAGAAGATAGAGATAGTGAGAGCCATCCAAGTAGAAGATAGAGAGAGAGAGTGTATTATAGTGCGGAGCGTGTTGAAGTCCGTCCGCTCTCTTCACGGCGCCGTGGGCAAGTGCCTTTCTCGCTGGAAAGGATAAGCCATGAGGCAGTAATTTCGTCCTGCGTGACAATTTTGATATCGCCGGCGGCAACCGATGGCAGCACCGATACGGTGAGTCGCAATATCGAACGATTTGCCAAATCGTCTCCCGCCGATTATATCGACTACAACACTATTTGAAACATTTACAAACAATAAGCGAGTTATACAACTAATTACAATAAAGTATAATCTTGCAACTACTATCTAGTACTCTGCGTTGATACCACTGCTT
>NW_028141252.1:0-5000 GCF_030444845.1 Prenolepis imparis
AAGCAGTGGTATCAACGCAGAGTACTATTTTTCATTTGCCTTATAATGGATGTTAGTAAATAGTATTTTTTTAAAAATCATATTTATTTATTATATTTATTAAATACTGCGAGCCGATAAAAATATTTCTTAAATTTATTTATTTGCGTCTGGGCCTAATTCATGGCGCTATTTACTAACATCCATTATAAGGCAAATGAAAAATATAGGATCGAAAGGGTCTGAATAGCTTAGTTGGCAAGAGCAGTCGCCCGGCAAGCGAAAGACGCGGGTTCAATTCCCGCTTCAGCGACTTTTCGGACCTATATTTTTCTCGCCTATTTTCCCGTTGTAAAGTTCGAGGATTATGAATTGATGGAACTTAGTAATCTCAAACCAAGAGATACAGTTCTAAAAATTAGAATTAATTTTCGTGCTTGGCTCTATTGGTCGTTTTAAAAAATCATATTTATTTATTATATTTATTAAATACTGAGAGCCGATAAAAATATTTCTTAATTTTTTTTACATGAATAAAGTACAATAGGATATTTGGTATTAAATTTAACAAGGATTGGTGAAAGGGTTTATTTTTTATAAAGTTTTTATAAAATTTTTAAAAAAATTAATATGGTTCTTTTATTTTCTGTGAATTTTGAGATATTAAACAAATATTTTTACATAAACCTTTTTACATAAATAGAGTATCATTAAAGGATGTTTGCTATTTAATTTGATAAGGATCAGTAAAAATTTTTTTTTTTTTATAAAATTATCAATTTCAAAAAATGTTTGTACATGTTTTAACTTTCGTAAATTTTGAAATATTGAACTTATCGAACTTTTGAAAATAAAATTAAAGAATGATTGATATTTAATTTGGGGAGAATTTTTAAAATGGTTTATTTTTTATAAAATTTTTAATTATTTTAAAATTTAAATAATTTCTTGAAAGTTCTGAATAAAATATCATTAAAGCATAATTGATATTAAATTTGTTGAGAATTGGTCAATTTATTTTGATTGTAAATTGACAAATTATACAACATTCAGAACACAGTAGCATAAAAATCTTTAAAAAAATTTTTTTAAGAAAATATTTTTTAATTATATATGTATAGGGTTTGCTGGTATTGGAAAAAATTGTGCAAATTTCCATTTGCACATTGTTTCCTCACCATTTTATTTCGCTAATTAAGATGGTTTTTCAATTATGGCTTCCTCATAGAGGAAGCTTAACTTGCACATTGCCATAATTGAAAAACTATCTTAATGAGCAAAATAAAATGGTGAAGAAGCAATGTGCAAGTTGAGCTTCCTCTATGAGGAAGCCATAATTGAAAAACCATCTTAATTAGCGAAATAAAATGGTGAGGAAGCAATGTGTAAATTTCCATTTGCACAATTTTTTAAGTAATTATTAACATTCAATATTAAACATTTAATTTTTCAGTTATTATTTCAAATTATTATAGGTTATAAAAAATTATATTAAAATTTATTTATTTATTAATTATTTTATTAATTTATTAACTTATTTATTATTAATAATTAATTTTACTAACGGATTGAATTTGCAAGCTTGTATCTGTATGGTAGAAAAATAATATGCAAATAATGTACTATTAAAAAAAATAAGCGATGAATTGTTGGCTCTTTATATTAAACAAATAGGAGCCTGCAAATTCTTTTATTTAATATACATAATAGAAGTCTACGCCCTATAGAGTCCACGGCTACAAAGCATCAATTTTTAATATTCTAAAAAAGGCCAAAAATTTATCGCTTGTTTTTTTGAATAGTACATTGCAGATTATTTTCATTCCTAACATATATAAGTGTGCAAACTTTTTTATTTAATATACATAATATAACTATGCTCCGCATAGGTTCCGCGACGACATAGTGTCGACTTTTGAAAATTAAAGACGAGCCAAAAATTCATCACTTGCATAATATCACTTTCAAAAATATATCGTGTGCAGATTATTTTTATATCAAAAACAAACGAGCGTACAAATTCCTTTATATAATTTAAATAATATAAAAATGCCCGCATAGGATCCACGGCGACATAGTGTCGACTTTTAATATTTAAAGACGAGCCAAAAATCGATATATACGAGCGATTAATTTTTGGCTAGTTTTTAAATATTAAATATCGACACTGGATTGCCGCGGACACTATGCGGCGTATTCTTATATTATGTATATTAAATAAAAAAATTTGTACGCTGATGTCTGCATGGTACAAAAATATTCTACAAACAATGTACTATCGAAATATACAAATGATGAATTTTTGGCTTGTCTTAAAATATTAAAAATCGATACTATGTCCCCGCGAACCCTATGGGGCGCATTTTTATATTACGTATATTACTATATTTAGAGAAGCCAAAAATTCATCGTTTGTATATTTCAATTGTATATTGTAAAAAGATTATTTTTATACCAAACAGATACGAATCTACGAATTCTTTTATTTAATATACATAATTTATGTATGCGCAATATTGGATCCGCGGCAACAAAGTATCGATTTTTAATATTTTAAGGCGAGCCAAAAATTCATTGCTTGTTTTTTTAATAGTACATTGTTTGTAAAATATTTTGGTACCAAGCAGACATTAGCATACAAATTCTTTTATTAAATATACACAATATAAGCATGCGCCGCATAGGGTCCGTGGCGACATAGTATCGACTTTTATATTTTAAAACGAGCCAAAAATTCATCTCTTGTATATTTCGACAGTACATTGTTTGCAGAATGTTTTCGTACCAAGGCGAGACACCAGCGTACAAATTTTTTTATTTAATATACATAATATAAGGATGCGCCGCTGCGCTAGTGTCCGCTGCGACCCAGTGTCGATTTTTAATATTTAAAAAATATCCAAAAATTCATCGCTCGTATATTTCGATGGAATTTGGCTCGTCTTAAAATATTAAATGTCTACACTATGGCCCATATATTGGATCTTTTTTTATCGATGAAATAGGGGCTTATGTCGCCGCGAACCCTACGCGTCGCATTCTTTTATTATGTATATTAAATAAAAGAATTTGTACGCTGGTGTCTGCTTGGTACCAAAATTTTCTGCAAACAATGTACTATCGAAATATACAAAAAATGAATTTTTGGCACGTCTTAAAATATTAAAAGTCGACACAATGTCGCCGCGGATCCTACGCGGCATATTCTTATATTATGTATATTAATTTAAAAAATTTGTACGCCTGTATGTGTTTTGTATAAAAAAATAATCTACAAATAATACAATATATCATCGAAATATACGAGCAATGAATTTTTGGTTTTTTTTTAAATATTTAATGTAGATATAATTCGTTGCCGCGAACTTTATATAGCACAGAATTATATTACGTATATTAATTAAAAGAATTTGCAGGCTCGTATCTGATTGGTATAAGAATAATCTGCATACAATTTACCATTACAATATATCAGCGATGACTTTTTGGCTCGTCTTAAAATATTAAAAGTCGACACTATATGTCGCCGTCGATCCTATGCGGCGCATACTTATATTATGTATGTTATTTAAAAGAATTTGTACGCTGCTGTTTGCTTGGTACCAAAATATTGCGCAAACAATGTACTGTCGAAATATACAACAGATGAATTTTTGGCTTGTCTTAAAATATTAAAAGTCGACACTGTCGCCGCAGACTCTACGCTGCGCATTCTTAAATTATGTATATTAAATAAAAAAAATTTGCAGACTTGTATTCGTTTGGTATAAAAATAATCTGTAAACAATCTTTGTATTAAAATTATAAAAGCCTGCAACTTCTCTTATATATAATATATATATATATATATATATATATAATATATATATAAAACATGTCGTGACCTTACTTAATGATATGTAAATCGCGATCCTAAAATTTCGAAAAATTTAATTATTACCATTGTTAATTAAAATCTATTATAATGTTAAAGAATACGTTTAAAATTATATGAAAACATTAATAAAATAATGCTCAGTCCGATAATAAAACATATTTAAAAAAGACATGATAAAACCTTAACGTTATAGTATCTAAATCGCGACCTTAAAATTTTGGAAAATTAATTATTGCCGCTAATAAAAACTTATTAAAAAATGAAAAAACGCGTTTAATAATAACAAAATATTATCGAATATCGAAATAATATCGAAAATAATGAAATAGTCCTACGAGAGGTAATAAAAATATTGAAAAAAAATCTATTGTCATGTATCTTATCTGTAATATATCTTAAAGTAACAAATAATTAATTTACTGCAATATATCTTAACATAACAAATAATTAATTTACTGCAAGGTATATGCGTATATATCTTAAAATAATTAATTTAATTTTTTTAAAAATTGTGCAAATTAGAAATTTGCACATTGCTTTCTCAACATTTTATTTCGCTCACAAAGCTCTTCGTCAGAGGAAGCTTGTTTTAAAATTAAATCATAATTATTAATATATAATAGTTTGGCTTTCTCATAGAGGAAGCTTTATGAGCGAAATAAAATGTTGAAAAAGCAATGTGCAAATTTCTAATTTGCACACTTGTTTTTTTTTCTTTATTTATCTTAAATTTTTTTTGTTTTTTATTAATACCAACCAACCTTTTTAATGATAATCTATTCATGTAAAAAAATTTAACCCGATATCTTAAAATTTACGGAAGTTAGAGCAATCACGCCCTTATTTTAAATTTAAAATTTTATAAAAAAAGAATCCCTTAACCGATCCAAGCCAAATTCAATACCAACCAACCTTTAATGATAATCTATTTATGTAAAAAAATTTAATCTGATATCCTAAAATTTACGGAAGTTAGAGCAATCACGCCCTTTTTTAAAAAAATTCAAAATTTTATAAAAAAAGAACCCCTTAGCCGATCCAAGCCAAATTTAATACCAACCAACCTTTAATGATAATCTATTCATGTAAAAAATTTAACCCGATATCTCAAATTTTACGGAAGTTAGAGCAATCACGCCCTTTT